>NC_056738.1:475000-777500 GCF_019279795.1 Protopterus annectens
CTTGTACAAATTTTGTGTTGGGGAATTGGGACTATTTTGAAGGTGTGCATACTGCTTTTGTGCACTAAGTGACAACTTACCTTCTGGCTGATCCCTTCCACTGTAGCTCACTGGCAATCAGGCTTCTTCCTTGGCAAGAGCATGAATACTTACCTCAGTCCAGCTGCTTCTTCTTCCAAAGTATCTAAAAGAAAAAAAAAAAAAACAGCTAAAGCACAAGCCCTTGCCTTCAGTGCAGGTTCAGTCAATGCCTCAGCTGATGATAGGTGACTCTGCAGTGGCTATCGCTGGTTCTTCAAGCCATTTACTGGTTTCCTCAAATTCCTCTGGTGTAGTCTTGCAGGCCACTATGGACCGGGGGTCAAACAAGTCCTCTTCGGATGTTTCAGTGCCTGATGTGGGAGTGGGGTAATCATCCATTTTAGATGTGGGACACACACCATGAGGGCTTTCTTATAGTGGCTGGGAAAGTGACCTCTTTCTCAGGTTGGCATGCTTTCCCTTTCTCAGTATTCCTCCAAGGATGTTCTTTGGGAAAAGAAACAAAAAGTTAATGAATCTAATAAAAGTTTGATGGGTTCCATGTGTAAAAAATGATGTTCTTACCTTTGCCAGGAATTTGCTGCAGACTCAATATTGGGTATCAAGTGCCTCCTTCTCTTCCTAATTCCTCTACTTCCAGCGATGAGGATGTTCTTTCAGATGACTCTGATGTAGGCAAAGGCAGTTACATCACCTGAAGGTTCTGTACCCCAAGACTCTGACTCTTTAGACAATACAAAAAGTAAAGATACAAGCAAACCAACTGCCAAAGGTGACTCACAAACCAAAATAAAGAGTAAAATAACAAAAATGTGAGTCAACCAACATGGTTTTCTACAAAAAACAAAGCAGAATACTAAAAGCCTTTTATTAAAACAAGTGGTTAGCGCTTTTGTAGGATTACTGCTTCATCAGACCATTCAATGCAAAAGGAGAAAGCTTGTAGCTCTAGCTACCTCTAGCTAACTTTGTTATGTCCTTCCCAGTACATAATATATTTAGCTTTAGAGTCTTACAACTACTCAAACCTAGCATTAGAAGGTTTTTTTTAATAATCATGTAGAAATGTGTGAATTAATGTGGATTATATATAGGCACATAGACCACCGGGACTTAATTCTGGAATTTCACTTCAACCCGCCTTGGTAGGGAGGCGGTGATTTTTATTGGTTGGTTCTAACTGGCTCTGTTAATGGAGCATGGATGATTGGTAAGTAAATGCTTTAAATTAAATGCATATTTTTCCATTGAATGGTGTGATGAAGCGGTAATCCCGCGAAAGCGCTAACTACTTGTTTTAATAAAAGGCTTTTGCTATTCTGCTTTGTTTTTTGTAGAAAACCGTGGTGGTTGACTCACATTTTTTTATTTTACTCTTTAGACAATGCGTTTGAAACTGTACAAATACAAGCTTTCTCCTTTTTGGAGACTGACTCTAGAATAAAGGATTTGTTTTCTTGGGAACAGGTGGATGTTTCCCCAGAATTGGGAAGATACCATGATTTACTACGATAAGTCCCTCATACTGCACCTGTTCTTCTCATTCTGCCAGCTTTGGAGGATGCTTTTAACTCTGCCTGCAACACTCCTGATTTTCAGTCATCAGTATCTAAAAAGGCAGATAGACTGTACAGAAACTCTCAAACTAATAACGGTCTCATTTCTCATCTTATGCCAAATCTAGCAGCTATTTCTCCTGTGTGAATAGGCTCATTATCACCCCCAATCCCAATTCCTGGAGATGAAGGGGATAAGCTGCTGGACAAACTTAGTAAGAGACTCTTTTTCTTTCTCTACTTTTTCCTTTAGAATTCTTAACTACCAGGGCTACATGTGGAAGTTTATGTTGAAGTGTCCCAATAGTTTGATAGAGTTTTCTGATTCCAACCTATTAATGGTAGGTCTTACTTGAATCAGATTGTTTCTAACCTGTCTTAAATTTCTAAACATGCCTTAAAAAGTGTGTTTGATTGTACTGACACTGTTTCCAGGGATTTTGCTTCAACTACAGTATTGAGATATGTCTCCGTATGTAATCAAAAGTTTTTGCATGATTTAAAGTCAGAAATTTTGAATTCCACTCTAGATAGGGAGATCTTATTTGAACCTTCTACTACACAGGTCCTCAAGCAATTGGAGGAGAGGTGTAAATTAATGGAGGGAGTTTCTTGGATTTTTAAGGTCTCCAGGTTCTTCCTTCCAAATTCTCTACTCCCTTTAAAAGATAAAACAAACAAGCAGATCCTCCTGCTATCAGACACACATCTAAGAAGAGATGGCAGGAGGGGACCTATAACTAGCCCCAAAAGAAAGAGTTTTTTTTTTCAAAAAAGGGTCAGGTGCCTTCCGCAGAATGACCATGCCAGAAACCAGATCACCCTCCCTCCCCATCATGCCCTGCATCACTTTTGATTTCACAGAATCTGACCCTCATTGTTCACTTTTGGTAACAGCTTGTCTCAGACAAATGGGATTTGAAGGTCATTAAGGAGGGTTACAGCTGGCAATGGATAGAAAAGCCCTCTCCTTTCAGGGGAACTCCCCCCACCCTCCCAATCAAACAGAGATGTTTGTCCAAGTGCTCCAACATACACTAGAAGCAGGAGTCATAGAGCATGTTCTTGCTGAAAAAACAGAATAATACTTTTACTTCAGAATATTTCTGATTCCATAGAAGGAGCACACTTTGACACCAGTTTTGGATCTAACCTTTCTCTATCTTTTTTGTAAAGATTCCAAAATTCAAGATGCCATCCCTTCAAATAGTGTTAGCTCTGGCCCCAGATAGGAGTGTCACAGTAACCTTAGACCTCAAAGTTGCTTACTATCACATTCCAACAGCAAGCAAATTCAAGGAATTTCTAAGATCCTGTGTGTTTGGGTCACATTATCAGTTCTCTGCATTACCCTTTGAGCTTTCCACTGCACCAACATTGTTTACAAAATGTCTAGTCCCAGTGGTGGACCACTGCAGAATGTAGGGTATCCACATTTTCCATTATTTAGACAACTTGCTTATCCACATTTTCCCTTACTTAGACCACTAGTTTATACACATTTTCTCTTATTTAGACAACTTGTTTACTTGTGCAGTCTTTTCCCATTTCTCAGGAGCCCTTAACAAAGGTATCTCCTCTCTAAACAATCATGGATTCCAGATAAAAATACAAAAATCCTCATCACTCTATCACACAGAATTGTGTTTCTAGGTTGTCTGATAGATACGGTGTTGCAAAAAGTTTTCCTTTCTCAAGAGAAGGTGGATTTACATATAGAAGTTTTCCTGAACTTTTTTTTATCATTCTCAAGCTACTGCCTGAGAATTCCTCTCAGGGTACTAGGCCTCATGGCCTCTATGATTCTCATGATTCCCTTTACCAGACTACATATGACAAAGATTCAGTAGTACCTCAAAAGCATATGAACTGAACATTCTTATCCTCTGGTATTTTAAATTCCAGTTTGGGCCTTTATCAAGTCAGAAATGCATTAGTGGAGGCATCAGATGGTTCGCAATCCAGGTCTCCCTTTTTCTCCACTTACTATAACAGAATCTGTATTGACCAATTCCAAAAATTTTGCTTGGGGAGCAGTTTCAAAGGTGGCAAAAGTGCAAGAACTGTGTGGGACAGTGCACAGTACAAAGTACGTAAACTAGTAACCAGACAGTTAAAAACACAACCAACATAACCAAATTTGCCGGCAACAATCTTCAGCACTGAAACTCCTCAGTCAACAGCTGATGAAATGTACGCCAAACCAATATTAGTTAAAATACTTCCAAATATTTATTAAAACCAAACCAATCATAGAACTTAGTGCTTTTGTCCCTTAACTAGTCTTACATTTCAGGACTTCCTCAGAGTTCATTAATAATTTTAACATCACTTATTTTAATATGCAAGCTAAGTACATAAAACCAGAGCATTATTTAACAGTTGATTTAAAAATTGCTCCAAAAAATTCATCCTCAAATAGAATTACATAAAAAAAATATCATCTTAAAAATGTGAAATAAGGCAAATATATAATTATATGATGTACTTATCATATAACTTTCTCTCTTAATTTTAGAAAAGCTGTTAAAGAAATACTATCATTAATTCCTGGACTCCTTGTGGCATTCAATCTGATTTGTGAAATGTAACTCTTTAAATTCCAACAGATTGTGTGGGCCACCCCCTCTTTCATCCATTAATACCATATCTATGATGAAAAAAAAATGAATTTGTTAAAAGAAGCCCAAGTCAACAAATGTTTATAAAGTGCATTGGACTCTCTACACTTCTTAAAGTCGTATACATGTTCATAAATTCTGTTTCTTAACTTTCTCTTGGTTTTGCCTACATAGAATGCAGCACATGAAATATAGGTTGCCAAGTAACCCACCATCTTAGTATTGCAATTGCATCTACCTGGGCACTTTAAGGCCCTGTCAGTACCTTCAGTTATTACAAACAGTCTATTGTTAATGAACCTACAATACCTACAACTCTCACACGTCATCATTTTAGAAGCGGAGTATCGCTCTCTGCTGTTGGGTTCCCCTCCAACCAATTCTTGATATTCTTGCCCCTAGTGTAGACCACTTTAGTGCCATTACCCAAGATATTCCTATATTCTTATTTAACAACTAAGTTCCAACAATTAAACATAACTTTTACCAACCTAGGGGCCAAGAAATTATATGGTGTTAACATAGCCCCTTCCCTTTTAACTTCTTCCATCATTTTATGATTATCCAGCCTGTCTTGTCCAAATGTAAAGTTGTTTCCTGTTCTACTCTCAAAATGGGAGCAAATTTTGTGTTCCTCCCTCCAACTACTTCTACCCTTATTTTCTTTAATAAGTCATCAGGGTAACATCTTTCTTTGAACAAATTAAGGAAAAATTCCGATTCCATTTTAAATTTATTGTCCTCAAACCATCTGCCCCTTTACCACACTTTTTTCTGCTTAAATGGGTGACAACTATAAAGATGCAGGAATGTTGATTTCTTTTGGTCACATGTGAAGGTGAATTTTAAAAAATCTATAGTGCCCTCTAGGAATCTAACAAACTTTTCAAAAAAAGCCATGTCACCCCTACATAACACAAATATGCCATACAACATTTGGAATTATTTGTATAATCTAGCTTTAAATGAGCAATCCCTAAGCCAACTACGTTCCCATTATGCCAACACCAAATTTGCATAAACTGGGGCACATTTTGCCCCCATTGCCACACCTGAGATCTGCTGGAAAAAATTCCCATCAAAGTGTACAAAATTATTGTATAAAACCATTTCAACACATTGCATGATCACCCACAAATCATTCATACTTGTTTGACTATCATATAAAAGAGCATCAAGAAAATATTTCAAATCAATGTAGTGTGGAATCACTGAATAAAGATTAATAACATCAATTGTCCCTAGTAACAGATCAGTACTACCATTTGCCTCATTCAGTACTTCTAAAAAATGCCAAGAGTCTCTCAAAATATGGGACTCATTCTTAACCAAATGCTTACAATTATAGTCCACAAATGCAGCCAATGGCGCAGTCTTTGACCCCCTTGCTGCAGCTATAGCTCTTAACTGGGGGGGGGGGGGTCAACAATATTCTTGTGGACTTTTGGAATTCCACAAAATGCTGGTATTGATGGATTGTCTACTTTTTTAAAAACAATAAACATCTTGAGCAATAGTACCCTGACTCAACATATCACACAACACCATATCCAGCTTGTGATAAGACACTATTTCCTTTCTAGACACTGACCTGTACGTACTGGTGTCATATCATATGTCCATCATTTTTCCAGCATAAATACAGTAGTCCATCAATACTAACCCATCCCCTTTATCAGATTTCATAACCCCCATTTATTTATCGTTAATCAAACTACATAGATCCAGTGGGGTAGCTAGAGTTTGTGCCACCAAGGAATGTCTGAGTTTGTGGCCTCTCCCCCTTCTCAAAATCATAGTCAAATGGGCCCCCTCCATACACAGCCCTCCCCCCTGCAGCCATTCCAGTGACCTGTTACTCAGCTATTTCTCCCCATTTACCATAAACACTGTAATATGCATACTACTTCTTTGTGCTTTACTTCTACAATGATTATTTGGATATCATTTGAAACTTTTATTTTAAATTTTATAGCACAAACACTGACAGACATCTGCTAAACAAAGCAATACAGTCTCATAATGAAAACAGACTTAGCATTAAAACTTCTCTGCTCTTGAAACTCACATTCATTGAAACAGCACTGAAACCCACATTCAAAGAAAATACATCTGGCCAGGGGCGGATAAAATTTACCTTTGAGCTTTTTTCAAATTATAGGCCCCTTGCACACATATTTAGGACCACAAAAGCATACATGTGTTCTTTGATTCTCCTTCCTGATTATATTAAATTATATTCCTTGTATAATGCAGCACACTTGTTAGAGCGTGTTTTAAATTATTGTTCTGAAAAATTAAGTAAGCAATGAAACAAAATGGATGAACCAATAAGGACAAAACTGCCCAATTCAAAACATTTCCATCAAAGGTCTACTCAAACTTCTGTCACTACAATCTACCAAAATCAGTAAATATGCACAGTCTCTACAGAAGTAAGTCATCTAAATAATTCCAGATTGGAGAGATCTGTAACTAATGAAGAGGTTGCTGCTAGCAAACAATGGAGAGATCTGTAACCAATTAAGAGGTTGCTGCTAGCAAACAACTTTATATTTCATTGTTTCATCTACAAATAAAGTGCATGTTGCCCTTGAAGAATAAATTGCCTATGTTACATTAAAAATGATAAGCTAGTAATATTGCAATAGGGAATGGATGGCAAACAAATAACAGGTTCATAGTTACTAGGGATCTCCTCCAAAGGAGGACATTCTCAGGATGTAGCATCCACACCCTTTAAAGTGCAACACAGGACAGTATCAGCAATCCATCTACATATTGTGGGAGTAGAACCCACAGCCTTCTGCATTAGAAGCAAGTATACTACCTGTTGTGTTACTAAGAATGCAAACTGACTTGGCATAAGCAGCACTAAACATCTCTTCCCCTGAAGCTCTCAGCTCCTTGTAAAATCCACTTGACACTCAACTATATCTCTCAACCTTGCAGCACAAGAAATCTGGAAAACGTCAAAATTTATTGGGGGGGGGGAGTGGGGACAAAGGTCCAAAACCAGGGACATATTTTAAACATTGCATGTATAATCTTAGAAAGTTGCTAGAATAAAATGTTTTGTGCTACCATGCGTTTCATGAAAGAAAGGAAGACTGAAACTTGAATGGCTATCATTATTTTGTGAATTCAGTTCTCACTGATTTGCCAGAAAACCACATATTTTAAGAGGGACAGACCAAAAGTTTGCGCCAAACATTCCAGATATTTTGTGACAATCTGGACAGTTGAAAGCTATGAACTCAACTCCTTGAATCACAAGTGGTGGTATGAGTAGAGAAATCAGACTCTTGCTTCTTGTACCTAAGGTACAGGGTTTGATCCTGAGTAACAGTAACCACCAGTTATACCTAACTGGGGCATTTTACACACAGACACATACACACACACCTTACTTCATTGGCAGCAATATCCACACACACTTTACTTCATTGGCAGCAATATCCACACACATACCTTACTTAATTGACAGCAATATCCACACACACACACACACACACACACACACACACACACACACACACACACACACACACACAAACACAAACCTTACTTTATTGGCAGCAATATTCACACACACACTTTACTTTATTGGCAGCAATATCCACACACACAAACACTTTACTTCATTGGTAGCAATATCCACACACATACTTTACTTCATTGACAGCAATATCCATACACACATAGCTTACTTGATTGGCAGCAATATCCACACACACCTTCCTTCATTGGCAGCAATATCCACACACATACCTTACTTCATTAACAGCAATATTCACACACATACCTTCCTTCATTGGCAATAATATCCAAACACACCTTACTTCATTGACAGCACTATCCACACACACCTTACATCACTGACAGCAATATCCACACACACACTTTACTTCATTGGCAGCAATATCCACACACACACTTTACTTCATTGACAGCAATATTCACACTCACATACCTTACTTCACTGGCAGCAATATCCACACACACACATGCCTTACTTCATTGGCAGCAATATCCACGCACACTTTATTTCATTGACAGTAATATCCACACACACACACACTCTTTACTTCATTGACATCAATATCCACACTCACATATCTTACCATTGGCAGCAATATCCACACACACAAACCTTACTTCATTAGCTGAAATATCCACACACATCTTAGTTTATAGACAGCAATATCCACACGCACACTTTACTTCACCTGCAGCAATATCCACACATATACCTTACTTCACTGACAGCAATATCCACACTCGCATATCTTACTTCATTGGCAGCAATATCCACACACACACAAACCTTACTTCATTAGCTGAAATATCCACACATACCTTACTTCATTGACAGCAATATCCACACTCACATACCTTACTTCATTGGCAGCAATATTCACACACACACACACATACCTTACTTCATTGGCAGCAATATCCACTCACATATCTTACTTCATTGGCAGTAATATTCACACACACAAACCTTACTTCATTGGCACCAAAATCCACACACACACACACACACACACACACACACACACACACACACACACTACCCTTAATTCGTTGGCATCAATATCCACACCCCTTACTTCACTGGCAGCAATATCCACTCACATATCTTACTTCATTGGCAGTAATATCCACACACACAAACCTTACTTTGTTGGCAGCAATATCCACACACACACACACACACACACACACACACACACACACACACGCACGCACACACACACGCACACACACACACACACACACACACACACACACCTTAATTCATTGACAGCAATATCCACATGCACATACCTTACTTCGATGGCAGCAATATCCACACACAAATACCTTACTTCATTAGCAGCAATATCCACACATATATCTTACTTCATTGGCAGCAATATCCACACACACATACCTTACTTCATTAGCAGCAATATACACACATACCTTACTTCATTGGCAGCAATATCCACACACATACCTTACTTCAACAGCAGTAATATCCACACACACCTTACTTCATTGTCAGCAATATCCACATGCACATACCTTACTTCAATGGCAGCAATACCCACACACACATACCTTACTTCATTAGCAGCAATATCCACACACATATCTTACTTCATTGTCAGCAATATCCACACACACATACCTTACTTCATTAGCAGCAATATACACACACACCTTACTTCATTGTCAGCAAAATCCACACACTTGCCTTACTTCATTAGCAGCAATATCCACACACATATCTTACTTCATTGGCAGCAATATCCACACGCACATACCTTACTTCATTAGCAGCAATATACACACACCTTACTTTATTGGCAGCAATAGCCACACACATACCTTACTTCATTGGCAGTAATATCCACACACACATACCTTGTGTCATTGGCAGCAATAGCCACACACACATACCATACTTCATTGGCAGCAATATCCACACACATATCTTACTTCATTGGCAGCAATATCCACAGACACATACCTTACTTCATTTGCAGCAATATCCACACACACCTTACTTTTTTGGCAGCAAAATCCACATGCACACCTTACTTCATTGGCAGCAATATCCACACACACATACCTTACTTCATTGGCAGCAATATCCACACGCATATCTTACTTCATTGACAACCATATCCACAGACACATACCTTACTTCATTTGCAGCAATATCCACACACACCTTACTTTATTGGCAGCAAAATCCACATGCATACCTTACTTCACTGGCAGCAATATCCACACACACATACCTTACTTCATTGCCAATAATATCCACACACACCTTACTCTATTGTCAGCAAAATCCACACACTTGCCTTACTTCATTGGCAGCAATATCCACATACACATACCTTACTTCATTAGAAGCAATATCCACACACATATCTTACTTCATTGGCAGCAATATCCACACACACATACCTTACTTCACTGGCAGCAATATACACACACACCTTACTTCATTGGCAGCAATATCCACACACATACCTTACTTCATTGGCAGTAATATCCACACACAACTATCTTACGTCATCGGCAGCAATATCCACACACACATACCTTACTTCATTGGCAGCGATATCCACACACATATCTTACTTCATTGGCAGCAATATCCACGCCCACATACCTTACTTTACTGTCAGCATTATCCACACACACAAACCTTACTTTACTGGCAGCAATATCCACACACACACCACCTACCCTTACTTCGTTGGCAGCAATATCCACACCCCTTACTTCATTGGCAGCAATATCCACACCTCTTACTTTGTTGGCAGCAATACACACACACACACACACACACACACACACACACACACACACACACACACACCTTAGATCATTGGCAGCAATATCCACACACACACACACACACACACACACACACACACACACACACACACACACCCTTATCCCTTACTTCGTTGGCAGCAATATCCACACACAACCCCCTTACTTGAATTTATAATATCTTACTTGGAACAGGTTCACTGGGGCAGCTTAAGCAGCAAAAGTCCTTGGAACAGGTGAATTTGTTGGTAGCAATAATAAGATTCCGTTCCATGAACAGTTTAAAATTGTGCAGGTGGACAGGAACAGGACATCTGTGCGACAACGCACGCACCAAAATCATGTGCTACAGGAGTCTTCTTAAAGAAGAATGCCCAGTTTTTTTTTTTAAAGTACAGTCCCAAAACTGCCACCCGGGGAGGACCACCCTTCTCCCCATTTCCCCACCAGTTACACCACTCTGTAGAGCGTTCCTTTCACCTTGAGTTGCATTATCATCACTTGCCCGTGTAGTGCTCACAATTTCCCTGAATTGTTCACCACACATACTCTCATATACCAAAGTCAGAATGTTAGGGGGTGGGATAAATGTACTCTTCCTCCTCAAAACACTACTGTTAGCATAAGACACTTTGCCCTTAAAATAAATTCTCAAATTCAACTGACGAATGTACGTTTTTAATTGCAAACCTAAATGTGCTATATCTGTAGTGAAGTCAGGAACAAAAGTTAACCCTTTGACAAAGAGTACATATCTTCCAATAATATTAGAGTGCTCAATTTGTACACTTTAAATTGAGGCAGTACCTTGTTATTTAGTGGCTCAACCTGGGTATTGTCACTCAAATGGTACCCATCTAATACATTTTTCTCCCCTTCCATGTTGTTGTTCTTCTCACTGGTTGCCTGGGGCTGCTGTGTGAATTCATTTCTATCTGGTGGCCATTGTAGCCAATACAATGTTCCCCATCACCCCTTCCCATCCTGGGTAAGGCTAAAAAGTAATTTTCTCCCTGCAGACCATCCGTGTTCAACTGTTCGACCAGCCCCAGACTGATATGGTACCAAAAAATACCAGGGGCTCCTTGGAGGTTCTTGGATTGGGATATGCCATCTGCTTTTCGTAATCCCACTTGTCTCTCCCCAATTTCTTCTCTTTATGATTTTTGTTCAACTGGGCCAACTTATTTGCCTTCAAAAAATATTTTTGTAGCTTGTTCACACACTGGGGAAAAGGAGATCACTTTCAGTACTGATATCAAGTCTCCTGATTTCTTCTTCCAATAACCTAATCTTCTGCTCTTCGTCAACCACCATTAATTTAATGATTTCCAAACCTGTTCTACCTAACAATTCCAAAAGGAAACTAGCAGTGTAACACAGAATTCTTCTTCAAGCCCATTTTAGAACTTCCACAATCGCAAGCCTTTTGATACCCATGGGCATTCATTGAGATACCCATTATCCACCTGCAACATCCGGTACAGCATAACCAACTTTTCTAATTGCTTAAATTGCATGGATAAGGAATCTCTATTAGTATGTTCCATACAAAAAAATCACCAATCCAAGACACAAAGTTTACACAGAATTCACCCATAAACAGCAAAGTTTCCTTGCAAAATAAGACCAGAGACAGTTAATGTTAAGTGTCTGGTCTTATTTTGCGAGGAAGCTTTGCTGTTTACATGTGAGGTATGTTCCATACACTGATAATCTTGGTTAAAATCCACTAACCAAGCATTGACATTAAAGCTTGTATTATTAATATGACCAGGTGAACCACTCATAGTGCATAGTCAATTGCTGTGCATTGCCTGTGTGGAGTAAACCAACGGGTAAAATGTTCTATCTTTCTCAGCCAACCCGACATCGCCCATGTGTTGAGTGTTATTGGGAGAAAACTTCGCTATCTGCTGAATTAAAGCAGTCATGTCACCTGGTAGTAATGTAGCCTGTTCTGGCATTCTGAAGAATGGCACAATCAGATCTCCACCAGCAACCGTTCATACACAACAAACGTAAACTAGTAGCAGACAGTGAAAAGCAAAATCAATGTAACCAAATGTGCCGGTAACAATTCTCAACGCTGTAACTCCTCGGTCAACAGCTGATTACACGCACACCAAACCAACCAATATTAGTTAAAATACATCCAAATATTTATTAAAACCAACTCAATCATAGAACTTAGCACTTTCATCCCTACTAGTTTTACATTTTGGGACTTCCTCAGAGTTCAATAATAATTCTAACATCACTTCCTTTTATATACAGGCTAATTACATAAAACCATAGCATTATTTAACAGCTGATTTAAAAATCGTTCCAACAAAATTCATCCTCAGACAGAATTAAATAAAAAAAAAAGTCATCTTAAAAATGTGAAATAAGACAAATATATAAAACTATGCACTTATCATATAATTTCCTTTCTTAGTTTTAGAAAAATTGTTAAAAAATACAATAATTAATTCCTGGACTCCTTGTGGCATTCAATTGGATTTGCCAATTTAACTCTTTAAATTCCACTAGATTGTGTGGGTCACCCCTCTTTCATCCATTACTACCCTATCTATGATGAAAAGAATGAATTTGTTGAAAGAAGCATAAGTCAACAAATGTTTATAAAGTGAACTGGATTCTCTACATTTCTTAATGTCACAGACATGTTCATAAATTCTGTCTCTTAACTTTCTCTTGGTTTTGCCCACATAGAATCCAGCACATGAAATACAGGTTGCCAGATAAACCACCATTGTGGTATTGTAATTGCATCTACCTGGGCACTTAAATCATCAGCTGTTGACCGAGGAATTACAGTGCTGAGGATTGTTACGAGCACATTTGGTTATGTTGGTTTTGTTTTTCACAGAACATTTATATAACAGAAATATTGGCTGCGATTTAGGTCATAAATTCTCTGCATCATCATTGGGAAAGTACAGTTGTGTACACTTACCATAAATATAGATGTTCAAGTGTATTCACTGTTGCAGTCATCACACTTGGGTTATCTGCCTGCAGGTAGCCCTCATTCGGCCTGAATACCAGAGACTTAGTATTTCTGCATCAGATGCTGTCACTCCAAGACTGACATCAGGTTGTCTGGGGTATAAAAACAGGCAGCCGATGCCATTACATCAGTTTTTCTTGCCCCAAATGTCAGGAGCCCCCTAAATAGGGAGCTAGGTTATGGTGGGGAAAACACCACTAGTAAAGAGTAAATACCCATACCAATACCAATACCCCAGAAGGGGTTAGTAATAGCCATAGATAGGTGAGAGAGAGAGAGAGCCAGAGAAACAGGGGGCTGGAGGGATGGAAACCAGGACTGCAACAGTGAATACACTCGAACATCTACATTTTTGGTAAGTGTACACAACTGTACTATGTTCTTTGTGTTTCACTGTTGCAGTCATCACACTTGGGTGGATTCCCAAAGCTGAAGAAGGGTGGAGGCAGTCAAGAAGAGTTAGGGCTGGCTAGTATGCCTTGCAGGACTGTTGTAGCAAATCCTGCCCTGGATATGGAAAACATAGGCAGGTGGTAATGCTTGGTGAAGGTGTGTACAGAACTCCAGGTAGCAGCCTCCAGGATATCCCTAGTAGGGACTCCCCTGAGAAATGCTGTAGAGGTAGATGTTGCCCTAGTGAAACATGTTCTGACCCCCTGAGGGGTTGGTTTCCCATGGTGCTTGTAGCAGAAATGGATGCAGTGTGCTATCCATTTGGAAATGGTTTGTTTTGAAATGGCCTTTCCCTCTGCCCCTGTTGCAAAGCTGACTAATAACTGGTCAGATTTTCTGAAGGGCATAGTCCTATCAAGGTAGAATCTGAGCTGTCTGTGCACATCCAAGGAGTGCAGGATCCTTTCCCCTTTATTTTGAGGATTAGGGAAGAAGGTTGGCAAATGGATGGATTGATTGAGAGCCACACTGGACACCACTTTGGCATAAAGGAAGGGTTAGTCCTGAGGGAAACCCTGTCAGCATGGAAAATAATGAAGGGTTCTACAGCCATGAGTGCTTGTAGCTCAGACACTCTTCTAGTTGAAGTGATGGCTAGAAACAAGGCTGTTTTCCAAGAGAGGAATTTTAACTCTGCTGATGCAGCAGGTTCAAAGGGTGGAAGGGTGAGCTTTTCCAGTACAAAGTTAAGGTCCCAAGCAGGGGTGGGTGCTCTCCTTGGTGGGCTTATGTTGTTTGCCCCTTTCAGGAACTGTTTGATAAGAGGGTGCGAGAAGAGAGGTGGCTCAGTGTTGTAATGAGCAGAAATGGCTGAGGCATGTATCTTAATGGAGGAGAAGGACAGGCATAGTGGAGTAGATCTGCTAGGTAACACAGGATAAGAGACAGACAGGGCAGTGTTGTGTCCTCTCCTTTAGATTGAATCCATGAGCAGAACCTTTTCCACTTATCAGCATAGGATTTTCTTGCACTGGGTCTTCTGGCTTCAAGAATGATGTCCAGCACCTGTTTGCTTAAGGTTGCTGGAGGAGAATTTAAGGAATAAGCCAGGCTACAATATTTAGGGTTTGCAGTTGTGGATGCAGAATTTGTCCCTCCTGCTGAGAGAGAAGGGTGGGATTCTGGTGTAGGTGCTAGGGTGGCACCCATGTCAGGCTGTACAGGAATGGGTACCAGTGCTGGCGTGGCCAGTCCAGGGCAATCAGAATTGTCATTGGTCTGTCCTGCTTTATCTTGAGTAATACTCTTGAAAGGAGGGGGCAGAGGGGGAAAGGCATAGATTGAGAGATTTACCCACTGAAAAGATAGGGCATCCACTTTCCAGGCCCTGCTGTGAGGATTTCTGGTGCAGAATTTGCTGAGCTGGTGGTTGCAGGGGGAGGCAAAGAGATCCACCTCTGGGGTCCCCCATTTCTGAATCAGAAGTTCGAAGGTGCTGTGCTCCATTTGCCACTCGTGGGTCTAGGAGATTTCTGCTTAAGTCGTCTGCCAGTAAGTTTTGCTTGCCTGGCAGGAATTGAGCTTGCAGATGGACTTCAATGTCCAAGGCCATGTTCCACAGGGCCATGGCTAGCCTGCAGAGTGGGTAGGAATGGGTTCCCCCTGCTTGTTGATGTACCACATAACTGTGGTGTTGTCTGTTTTTATTAGCAGTTGTCCTGGAAAGATTAGGGATCTGTAAGCTGTCAGGGCATTCTGTACAGCTAGCATCACTTTTTGGTTGCTGTGCAGATGAATTTGACTTGGGCTCCAGTGGTCCTGAATACATTTTCTGTCCATGTGTGCCCCCCAGACATAGTTTGATGTGTCTGTGTTTAGGGTCTGGTCGGCATGGGGTTGAGTAAATGGCAGTCTCTTGTTGTGGTTGCATGCTTCTGTCCACCAGAGAAACTCTGTCCTTAGACAGGGAACGATAGGAATGACTGTTTCCAGGTCCTGAGAATATTGGCACCAAAAAAATGTTAAGTACCATTGGAGTTTCCTCATATGCAGTCTTACATATGGAATCAGCAGTATACATGAGGCCATGAATCCTAGGGCTTGCAGTATTTTTCTTGCAGATAGCTGGGTTCTGGCAGCCATTTGTTTGAAGTAGTCTATCAGATAGACTTGTTTTTCTGAGGTGAGGAATGCCATCTGGGAAGTTGTGTCCAAGCTTGCTCCCAGGAATACAATCTTTGACTGGGTACCAGTTTTCATTTATTTTCGTTGATGGTGTACCCCAAGGAAGTGAGAAGGTTTTTCACAAATGTCAGGTGCTGCAACAGCAATTCCTGACTGTCCACCTGAATCAGGCAGTCGTCCAAGTATGGGTAAATTTGGATATTTCTCTCCCTGCAGTATGCAATGGTTGGAGCCAGGCATTTTGGGAATACTCAGGGTGCAGTAGATAAGCCAAAGGGAAGCACAGAGAACTGATAATGCATAGACCCTGCCCTGAAATGTAGATACTTCCTGCATGATTCCCTTATGGGGATATGCAGATAGGCTTCTTTTAAGTCTAGGGTGACTAAGCAGGCATCCTTGGCTAGCACAGGAAGAAGCTGCTGCAGGGTAGGCATTTTGAATTTTGGTACCACCAGGAAGGTGTTGAGAATGGAAAGATCCAGGATTGGGTGCCAAGAGCCCTCTTTCCTGGGTACCACGAAGAGTCTGGAGTAGAATCTTTGACCCCTCTGTTCTACTGGAACCGGTTGAATAGCTCTGATATTGAGTAGGGAAAGTACTTGGTTTTGAGCCTCTGCCCACTGGTTTGGAGGAAGGTCTGGAAACCCGCTTGGGGTTGGCAGTGAATGGAAATAAAATTTGTACCCTTGGGATACAATGTTGAGGACCCACCAGTCCTGAGTGATGGACATCCAGTTTTTTGCATGAAGGGCAAGTTTTCCTCCTAGGGGCACAAGCAATTGGGCAGGGCTGGGGAGTGGAGTAAAGAAGTCATTGTGAGCTTTTTCCATAAGGAGGTGGCTTACCACTCCTGCTTTAAGGGTGGGGGCACTCCATTGCTTAGATCTCTGCATACCCTGAGACTGTAGTCTGGGTGGTCTATTTCCCCTGGGTCTGGTTTGAGAAGGCCTGGAGGGGGCTGGAAAGGACCAGTGTTTGGAAGGGTAATGCCTACTGAATCTAGGGGATTGCACTTGTAAGAATTCTTTAACAGTCTGCATAGTCTTAGCTTTTTCTTCCACCTTTTTATGAAACTCTTCTGCTTTGGTGCCAAACAAACAGTCCTTATTCAAAGGAGTGTCTAGTAACTTTGATTTGACATGGTCTGGCAAGTTCTGCTCCTTCAGCCAAGCATGCCTTCTCAGTACAGAGCCAGTGACAGCTGCCCGGCAAGACACTTCTAGGGCATCAAAGCCACACTGCAAAGTATGCTTGCTGACTTGGTTTGCAGAGTGCATACGCTCCTTCAATTCTTTATTTTCTGCACAGTCTGAAAATGTTGCCACTTTTTGTTTAATAAATTCCATAATATGTTGCTGGTACTTCAGCATGTGAAACTGACAATTCAATGCCTTAATAGCAAGAGTTGCAGAGGTATATACCTTCTTACCCCACCTGCCCAAAACTCTGGAATCCCTGTCCGAAGGGGTGGGTTTCTTGGCTGTAGCAGCCTTGATACCTTTAGGCCCCTGGGAAATGATCTCTGGGTCAGCAGTAGGATTCTTGAAAAGAAATTTGTGAGTGTCAGGTACTCTGCAATACCTGTCTGGATTCCTAGGGGCAGGAGGTAAAGTGTCAGGAGTAAGACTGGATTCCATAAAAAAATCATCCACAACATCCAGGACAGGGGTTATTGCTAAGGGCCTGTGTTGAGGCAACTCTAGAAATTCTCTGAGTCACTTTTTGGACTGAGAATAGTCTTGGCATTCCCAGTGGAAATGCTCTCGTAAGGTATGCAAGGTTTCACCAACAGAAAAATCCTCTGGAGGGGAGGCAGAGGGAATGGATTCCTCTGCATCAGAATCCTCATAAGCAGATAAGGGCATATCTTCATGATCAGAAATTTCAGAGTCATCGGACTCCTGGTCTGTAGAAGCTGAAGGGGACTGGACTCTTTGTCTCTTAGCAGAGGAAGGCTGACTTCCCCTAATTAGCGTAATAAGGTCTTCAGCCATTCTAAGCATTTATTTTTGTGGCATGGGAGCAGGTGCATGCACTTTGGTCATCGTTTTTATAGGCACAGTGCATACTCTGGGCCTAAGAAACTCAGTAGAGCCCTGCAAATCCACTGAAGTGGGCATCAGGGGCTGCAAAAGCACCTCACTGAGTACCGGCGGACTGGCGACTAGCTTAACGGAAGCGTTGGCAGCAGTTTTGGACCTATGCAGTCTCTCTCTGTGTTTATCTTTACATTTTTTTCAGAATATCAGTAGTCGGATGGCTTACTGAAGCCATTTCAGAATAAGGAGATCAAGAGCGAAAGAATTTAGCGACAAAGAGAGCCCAACGACAAATGGTTCGGGCGTTAAATAAGGCACAAAACTGAAAGTGAGGGACGTCATGGTCTGGGCCTAAACAGGTGACGCAGTAAGAATTAAAATCTCTGTGAGGTATTTGCTTTCCACAGGCAAGACAATTGTTAACTTTTTCTGACATCGGTTAGAGCAAGAAAAAAGGATCCTCAATTAGGGTACTTAGCTTTAGAAGACTTCAGGATTATTAAATTCGTAAATGAAAATTCAGGTAGAGGCCGACTGGCACTTGCGAACTGCTTCTGTTTTGGGCTCCTCGGCAAGAAAGACTGATGTAATGGTGTCGGCTGCCTGTTTTTATATCCCTGATAACCTGACATCAGTCTTGGAGCGACAGCATCCGACGCAGAAATACTTAGTCTCTGGTATTCGGGCCAAATGAGCACTACCTGCAGGCAGATAACCCAAGTGTGATGACTGCAACAGTGAAACCTGAAGAACATCTACCCATCTCCATATCATTACAGACAACACCATGGTTATGTGGTACATAAATAAACAGGGAGGCATCAGGTTATAACCTCTGTGCCAGCTGGCAGTGATAGCCTGGGAGTAAGCTCGTCAACACTCCTTAACTCCTCAAGCATCTAACAGGTTGTCAGAACAAAACATAGTGGCAACAAGCTAAGCAGGTCCTGGGCAGACCCTCATGAGTGGAAAATCAATTAAAATATCTTTTAGGAATTCATCTATATGTGGGGAGTACCTCAGATAGATCTGCTATCCTCCTTTCAAAACAGACAATTAGACAGATTCTCTTCCAGGACTCCATGCAAGCAGGCCTGGAGAACAGAAGCTCTTTCATTCCCCTGGTCAGGGATGTTCCTATATGCATTTCCACCCTTTCCAATGACTTCCGGGGTAATTTTGAAGATTCTGAAAGATGCACCAAAAATCACTGTGGTGACTCCCTTCTGGCCCAGGCCAAACTGGTTCTCCCTTCTTATGGAATTCGCCAGGAGCAATTACCACAAGCTTCCTCACAGACTGGATCTACTCACACAAAACAAGGGGTGTTTGATAAATTCCACTATCAAACAACTTCAACTGATTGCCTGTATGATTGTTTTGATACCTTTTAGGCACCTCTTTCATGAGGACATGCAGCAAATACTAATGGAGGTAAGAAAGCTTGCTACTAGGAAATAATATATTCACAAATGGAAGAGATTTTTTAGTCTGTGTCAAGCCAATGACCACGGTCCCCATCAGGGATTTTGTACCACTAGTGCTCAAATATTTGTGTGAGTTACTATCTTCTGGCCTCTCTTATTCATCTGTAAAGGTTCATCTTGCAGCTATTTCAGCATGTCTACCCATTGGTCGCCTCCCTCCTCTGTTTATATTCAAACAGTTTCTAAAAGGAGTTTTTCACCTGAGACCACCTCATAGGCAGGTATTTCCTCCTTGGGATCTCAATTTTGTGCTGGAAAAATTAACGTCACCTCTTAAACCTACTTGTCAGGCTGATTTAAAGGTCATCATTTCTGTAATGGCAGTATCTCAGCTGCAAGCTCTCATGGTGGGAGAATCCTATCTGTTTTTTTTTTATTTTTTCACAAAGACAGGGTCACTCTATGTAAAAAAACCCTTTCACGCCAAATGATGTTTCAGAGTTTACACTGAATCATAGGTTCACAGGTGAATTCTAGGCAAATGACTCCCGAGGGGTGCTTTTTAAGCCTAGTCTTGCTTTTCAAATGTATCTAACAATGAAAGAACTCTAAAAAAGAACAAACTGATAAAATAACAAAAAAGCAAGCAGGCTGTAAGTACTCCAAACCACACTATTTATTGTGAGCGCTTTCATCAGAGACAATGCTTCAACTTCATCAGACAAAAGAAAAGACAACAATTAACCATTGCTGTGGTGGTACGGCGGTAGCATTGTTACCTCGCAGCAAGAGGTTCTCCCGTTCGATTCTCGGCGTGGCTTGGGAGTGCCTTCTGTGTGGAGTCTGCATGTCCTCCCCGTGGTTGGGTAGCGTTCGAAAGACATGCGTGCGTAAATGGGCATGCCTTCGTTGAAGGTTGGGCATCGAGCTGGCACTTCGGCATTTTGTAAAAATCTACTGCCAATCATTAGCGGACTAGTGTTCCGCTGTGGCGACCCCTTACCGGGAAAAAGCCGAAAGACAAACAACAACAACATATACTTACAAGTGGATGCAATTAAACCAATCACAAATTAACCATCAGTAAATTACATTCACTAATTAATGCAGGGTTATAAAAACATCTCACTCCATTATGGCAACAGTAAATAATTTAACTAATACAAGATATCTTCTCCATTTACAATATGTATACTTAAAACCATATACAAAACATATCAGAAACCTATACATAAATACATGCATGTATTTATGTATAGGTTTCTGATATGTTTTGTATATGGTTTTAAGTATACATATTGTAAATGGTGAAGATATCTTGTATTAGTTAAATATATACGTTAAAGATTAAAAATTATCAAGGTGTAATACCCTTTCAGCTAAAATACTAGGGGAGCTAAACACATAGTTGATACAAGTGTGAGTAATTATAAAGTAAAAATTAAAACTTGAATGATTTTTACTTAATTATTCCTACATTTAAAAGTGCAACTTATGTACATGAATATATATATATATATATATATATATATATATATATATATATATATACATATATATATATATGTGTGTGTGTGTGTGTGTGTGTCAATAAGAAACCAAAAACCATGGTCCAGTAGACAAGTATATATAAATGCAACCTTATGGTACATATGACACTGACTGTAGGTAGGCAAACAAAGGCCAATGTGACACTTACTGTAGAAAGGCATACAAAATATACTTAAACACTTAGAAAACTGAAGTGCTGGTGCACAAGCTATAGGCACTACCTAGCAAGTGCTTTAAGCTTTAAAAGGCATTTGATTGATACATATTCGTTAAGGCCAGGAGGTATGTGGGCCAATGTGCAGACTTGCCACATAAGCTCACATTCCTCATGTTTAAGTTCTCATGGACCTCCTCGTATATTATGTTCTAACTGTTGTATTATTCCAAACACAAACTTGTGAGTGGGGTAATCTAAATGTGTTTTGCCAACGCATTTGTAGTAATCTGTTTGTGTATGCTGTACTGGTGTTCGTATATCCTTTGTTTTATTTTTCTTTCAGTTTTACTGATGGTTAATTTGTGACTGGTTTTAATTGCATCCATTTGTAAGTATATAAAGTGGTTAATTGTTGTCTTTTCTTTTGTCTGATGAAGTTGGAGCATTGTCTCTGATGAAAGCACTCACAATAAATAGTGTGGTTTGGAGTACGTACAGCCTGCTTGCTCTTTTGTTATTTTACCAGTTTGTTCTTTTTTAGAGTTCTTTCATTGTTTTCTGCATGGCAAGAGGTGTCGGTGCACCATCACAGTCTCTATTTTCACAAGACAACAGTATGGCAAGTTCACCAAGTGCAACCTCTGAGGCGAATGCCGTTGGTAATCTTGCTGCCTTGGTGCAGGAGCTACTCAACAGGGTTGATACCTTAACACAACGGATGGATGATAGGAACATTATTGGTGGTCAAAGACCAACTGGGTCAGCAACTAACCACCCGGGTTTAAGTGGTCAGCCCCTCATGTTCTCTGAGGTATCAACTGCAACATTGAGAACAACTTTGAAAGAGGGAAATTCAGCTAACTTTGATTGGTTTAATTGCATCCACTTGTAAGTATATAAAGTGGTTAATTGTTGTCTTTTCTTTTGTCTGATGAAGTTGCAGCATTGTCTCTGATGAAAGCACTCACAATAAATAGCGTGGTTTGGAGTACTTACAGCCTGCTTGCTTTTTTGTTATTTTACCAGTTTGTTCTTTTTTAGAATTCTTTCATTGTTTTCTGCATGGCAAGCGGTGTCGGTGCACCATCACAGTCTCTATTTTCACAAGACAACAGTATGGCAAGTTCACCAAGTGCAACCTCTGAGGCGAATGCCGTTGGTAATCTTGCTGCCTTGGTGCAGGAGCTACTCAACAGGGTTGATACCTTAACACAACGGATGGATGATAGGAACATTATCGGTGGTCAAAGACCAACTGGGTCAGCAACTAACCGCCCGGGTTTAAGTGGTCAGGCCCTCATGTTCTCTGAGGTATCAACTGCAACATTGAGAACAACTCTGAACGAGGGAAATTCAGCTAACTTTGATTGGTTTAATTGCATCCACTTGTAAGTATATAAAGTGGTTAATTGTTGTCTTTTCTTTTGTCTGATGAAGTTGGAGCATTGTCTCTGATGAAAGCACTCACAATAAATAGTGTGGTTTGGAGTACTTACAGCCTGCTTGCTTTTTTGTTATTTTACCAGTTTGTTATTTTTCAAATGTATCTGACAGGTTGATTCTCTAGGGTTGTTTTCTGGGGCATATGTGGAATCAGGCTTCCAATCTCCCTGTTTTCTATCCAGGTCCTAAAATCAACAGAGAGAAGATTGTACACTCTTTGGATGTGCATGGGCAACTCAGATACTATCTTGTCAGAACTAAGCCATTCAAGAAAGCAAACCAGCTATTTATTTCCTATTCTGGAATTAAGGAAGGCCAACTTAAGTCTAAACAGACTGTTTTCAGGTTTTGTCATTTGCTATTCTGATCTGTTATTCTTACCATGGAAAATCCATTCCAGGCAGTGTTAAGGCATATCCCACTATAGCATTAGCTTCTGCGATGGCATACTGGAAAGGGGTGGACTCTAGAAGCATTCTGTGGGCAGCAACTGGGTCCTCTAGCTATACATTTACAAAACACTGCAAACTGTTTTTTGACAGAATGTAGTCCTTCAAGAAAGGTAACCAGCTATATATTTCCTATTCTGGGACTAAGAAAGGTCAACCTGTGTCTAAACAGACTATTTCCAGGTGAATTACTTCTGCTATTGTGTTTTTGTTACTCTCACCATGGAAAATACATTCCAAGCAAAAATAAGGCACATTCCTCTAGAGCCTTAGTTTCTATGATGGCATATACTGGAAAGCAGTAGACTCTAGAAGCAGTATGGTTCTGTATCCATACATTTAAAAATCACTACAAATGGGATTTCTTTCCTAGGTCCAAAGCAGGCTTTGCCATGTTCCAGGTGCTCCTGGACCCTTATCCTTCCTTCCTCAGGTTGGATAAGCTATGGTAGTCTACCAAAAGGCTAATGCAGCAGTGCTCCCTCCATCACAAGTACAGCCTTAACCTCAAAACAACCCCTTAAATGGCATGCTTAACTCTTTCGTGCCAACAGCATTACTTCAGTACCCTTCGGTTTCATGATTAGGGTGTGGTCTGCAATTTGCCTGCCATGCCTACAGCACCTCAAAGGCAGACAGCAGGCAGCACTATTGTTTACATTAGCTTAATTGTGGTAGTGGATTTGCGGTATCCCATGCTATAGCTTAACAGCTTAGATATAAACAAAAAGAAATATTTAAAATGGACAAGTACAGACAAATAAGGCAAAAAGCTGCTTTACTTGTCCAACATAAAAAAAAAATCATATTTATGATTATTATGAGCAACAAATCCAGGAAATTGTTATGCAAAAAAAATACACAATGTGGCATACATAGTACATGTCTGGCTATGCTAGGCCATTTGGAGCCCAGGGCAAGACCCTCCTTTAAACCCCTCGCATTCAAAGCAAAATTTTTTTTTTGAACAGAGGTTTGGAAGCCTTGACAACAACTTTTTAGAAAAAAACATAAGAGACAAAGATGCTCAAAAGCGAGCCCAAATATTTTCAGAGTTAATCTGAATGTCATTGTTGTGATGCATAACCAAACACAACATTGCTTTGGCAATTTAAAAAAACTACACATTTAGTTTTCCCTTAACATATTAAAAATAAAGCATGGCATTGCCTTGCTGCATGAAATTTTAAAAGAAAGCAAAAAGTACTTTACATAGTTCATATACCTGCAATACCCAGTGGCCAAAGTCATTAAGGCTTTTTCAGTACTGTGATCACAAAATTTGTGATGGATATCTGAACGTAAAACCTAAGCTGTTTATATGTCAGGTTTCTGTGATTATTTGACAATGTTGCAATACCTCTGCATGTCATGATAGACTATGTTTTCCTAATCAGACACAAGGGTGATGTATTTAAAATCCCCGCCAAATACTCATACATCAGTCACATTTAAGTGCTTAAGACTAACTATTTTAACAAAATATTATTATCACTAAGCATGCATAAAAATTAAATAGAAATTTAATCAAGATTTATTATTATAAACATCAGTTTATTTAATATGAATAATCAATCCATAAAATAATTCAGAGGCAAAAATATGTAATTTCCCATCTTACCAAAAAAACAGTAGAACAGCTCATCCAAGAATGGGGTAACTCAGTAATGAGACCATATTTTGAAACTTGCATAACATACATTTCAGCTTTAACAATTTAGATATGTAATGCCTGACAGCAACATGAAAACTCAGGACTTGTTAGGTAGGCCAAAAGAGCTACTAATACAACAAAATGACTCCAGTACTCCTCAGTCTGGTACTACTAGTGGGTCCAAGGCTCCAGACTTCAAAATATCCAGGGTGCTGACACAGACAATAAAAATTAGTAAATCATATTCATATATAATTGCTGCAAATCTTCTCTCTCCAAAGCTTTCTTTTATCCACAACCCTCAGTAATCTTAAATTTGCTTACAAGTGTAACTCTGCAAAACTAGCAGAAAAGAATGTCTGAGAAACATAACCGCTCTTCCAAACTTCATATAGATATGGAGATGAGGAAAGGAACAGATAGATACAAAACAGTGACACACACACACACACACACACACACACACACACACACACACACACACACAAACAAAAGACAATGCAGCTAGCTCAGTTACAGAGCTGAAAAAAATAGACCTTTAGCAAAGACAGCATCAATTTGAGTATCCAGGAAAATTGCTAAATGTTAAATACACAAGTATTTAACTGCAATAATATGAGAAAAGGTGTCCAAAGATGACTGCTGGCAGCCATCCACTGCCATGCTATACCCCATACAGAAAAAATGAAATAAGAAAATGTATTGTTTGCTAAACCACAAACCAATATTTGCAAATTTTTCTGATATCAGAAAATTGTGATGGACTAAAGTCAGAACTAGATCAGGGTTAGAACACAATCATCACCTTCTTTCAGCTGTTCCCGTTAGGGGTCGCCACAGCGGATCATCTGTTTCTATTTCTTCCTGTCCTCTGCATCTTGCTCTGTCATACCAACCACCTGCATGTCCTCTCTCACCACATCCATAAACCTTATTTTTGGCCTTCCTCTTTTCCTTTTACCTGGTAGCTTCATCCTTAGCATCTTTTTCCCAACATACTCAGCATCCCTCCTCAGCACATGTCCAAACCAACGTAATCTTGCCTCTCTGGCTTTGTCTCCAAACCTTCCAACCTGGGCTGACCCTCTAATATACTTATTCCTAATCCTGTCCACCCTCGTCACACCCAGTGCAAATCTTAACATCTTTGACTCTGCCACATCCAGCTCTAACTCCTGCCGTTTTGTCAATGCCACTGTCTCCAACCCATATAACATAGCTGGTCTCACTACCCTCTTGGAGACCTTCCCTTTCACTCTTACTGATACTTTTCTGTCACAAATCACTCCTGACACTCTTCTCCACACACTCCATCCTGCCTGTACTCTCTTCTTCACCTCTCTTCCACACTCACCATTACTCTGAACTATTGATCCCAAGTATGTAAACTCATCCACCTTCACCACCTCTACTCCTTACATCCTCACCATTCCTCTATCCTCCCTCTCATTCACACACATATATTCTGTCTTAGTCCTGCTGACCTTCATTCCTCTTCTCTCTAGAGCATATCTCCATCTCTCCAGGGTCTCCTCCAGTTCCCTACTATCACTACAGATCAAAATGTCATCTACAAACATCATACTCCACGGGGACTCCTGTCTGATCTCATCTGTCAACCTGTCCATCACCATTGCAAATAAGAAAGGGCTCAGAGCTGATCCTTGATGTAATCCCACATCCACCTTAAATGCATCCGTCACTACCACCGCAGACCTCACCGCTGTCACACTACCCTCGTACATATCCTGTACCACTCTTACATACTTCTCTGATACTCCCGACTTCCTCATACAATACCACAACTCCTCTCTAGGCACCCTGTCATATGCTTTCTCTAAGTCTACAAAAACACAATGCAGCTCCTTCTGACCTTCTCTGTACTTCTCCATCAACACTCTCAGAGCAAACATCACATCTGTAGTGCTCTTTCCCGGCATGAAACCATACTGCTGATCACTAATCATCACATCCCTTCTTAACCTAGCTTCCACTACTCTTTCCCATAACTTCATGCTGTGACTGATCAATTTAATCCCTCTGTCGTTACTACAGCTCTGCACATCACCCTTATTCTTAAAAATCGGTACTAAAACACTTTTTCTCCATTCCTCAGGCATCCTCTCACTTTCCAAGATTTCATTAAACAATCTGGTTAGAAACTCCACTGTCATTTCACCTAAACACCTCCATGCTTCCACAGGTATGTCATCTGGGCCAGCAGCCTTTCCCTTCTTCATCCTCTTCATAGCTATCCTTACTTCCTCCTTGCTATAATCCATTGCACTTCATGATTCACTATTCCCACATCATCCAACCTTCTCTCCCTCTCATTCTCTTTATTCATCAACCCCTCAAAGTACTCTTTCCATCTGCTCAACACACTCTCCTCGCCTGTGAGTATGTTTCCCTCATTATCCTTTATCACCTTTACCTGCTGCACATCTTTACTAGCTCGGTCCCTCTGTCTAGCCAATTGGTACAAGTCCTTTTCTCCCTCCTTAGTGTCCAACCTTTCATACAACTCTTCATATGCCTTATCCTTAGCCTTCGAACACAATGTACTGTATAAAACAGCAATACACTCTACAGAAACAAATATACCGTAAGCTATAAGAGGTAATATATCACCGCATACCTCTATCCCGTATGGCAGTCTCCATTAAAGCAAACAAGATGGTATACATAAACAGCATTGCTACTCTGAATCAAAAGTCATGTCTTGATATATTAAAAGTGTACATTTCCTAAAGAGAAACAAAGGCATGCGACCCTCCTATTTGTTCTTTAGTTTGCAATATACCATCAATGTTTCCAAAACATGCTCATCAAGATTTAACCATTATGACTAAAATGACCTGAAATTTTCCATTAATAATTTTTTTGACACCTCTGCTTATTACTAAGAAATGTTGCAAGCAATCTTCAAGATTTGGAAAATGGATATAAATTCAACTTAAATAGATACCCTGTGTGTGTCTGCAATATGAATATGCCTTCTATTCATAAAAAAGTATCATGAAAATACCGTATTTCGTTTTTTTTAATAAGGTAGTATAAGCCATTTGCAATGCTGTGATCTTCAGTTTATAATGTGACAGCCCTGAGAACATCTACTGTTTAAAAGTGATTAATTAAGACTCAATCAAAATGCAACAGCTTAAATGTGCTGCTTCTAATATACAAGAAACACTTCAGTTTGTGCTACAAACCTTTGTATGTTTAAAGGCCATAATATAAAATTACTCTTTAACTAGACACTGATTTGGATGCAGTAATCTAAATCTTAAGAATTACATCATTTTAGCATATTAATTTCAGAATATTTAATTTGATAAACAGATTTACTAATCTATTGTTCTAACTGATTTAAATATGTACCAAATACAACTGCATGTTAGTTTTCTACTCATGCTAAAATTAAGTTGGGTAGTTCTAAAAGGATCTATATTATATGAATGAAAGTTCAGATAAGCGAACGCTCAATAAGCAAAACTCCCGGACATCGAAAACAATATTGTGGGGGGCTGTGCCCCCACACATCCCCGCTAAATATATTCCAACTCCGAGATCGCACTACAGTGAGGAAAGGGCAAAAACTCCAGTCTTCACTGTACTGCAATCCCACAACACGCACCTCGATGTCTGGGAGTTTCACTCATTAGAGTATTCGCTTATATTAACTTTCGTTCATATAATATAGACCTGTTCTAAAATGTATTTGCAATTCAGTGGAAGCTTTCTTCCTACATTTATAAGCAAGTCATGCTTTTTCCTGCTAAATGGTGGTAACAAATCATTTCTATGACACTCATTTCATTAAAACCTTTTCCATTTTCATACAAACTTTATTGCATCTATTCTATTTTACAACACAGTCATTTCCATTTTCAGATTTATTCACCATTTGCATATTGACAACAATGCAAGCAACGGCTAACACATAAACTGCTAAGATCATCTGTAAGAAAACTAACCATCTGGGTTCTAAATCTGACTCTGCAGTCACGGCAGAATCCTTTTTATATGCAAAGACAAGGGTGATGTATGTCCAAATCTCACAGACTTAATCAGCCATCAATCAATTTTAAGTGCTTATGCCTAGCAAGTAGTATAGCAAATATTTTATCTGTCCTGTCCAGTCCATGTGTGTCCCTAAAAAATTGAAACAATACTTGAACGGCTTTGATTTTTGAATGAAGTCTGCTCCCATTCTAGAGTCACAGCAAACGGTATGGCTTAGGTTAGGCAGGTAGCCACAGCAGGTGCCAGTGTCTGAAACAGAAACCAGTTTATAAGCCTTTTATTTTTTGTTTTCATTTTTTAGGTAGAGATGACGAGTAGCACACCCACAGTAATTTAGATCAACAAAATCAAAAGTAAAACAAACAAATAGCTTGCCTTCTTGTGGGTGCCGTGTCAAAGATAATGCATCTGATTGTCTTTTCTGCACTGCCCCTCCACCTATGTAGCCAATCACAGGTCTTTGGAGCAGTGCCCAGCCCAGACATGGTGATGTAAAAGGGGGTGGGAGGCACGGTGGAGTGTCTCAGATGTCCGTGTAGGGTATAATGGTTTACTTTCTGTTTCCCTCAAAGGGAAGTTTAAAAAAAAATGATTTTTTTTAATTCCATGGATTGTGCCCTAGACAGGCCAGTGCTTGGGGTGACTGCTTCTCTCACCCCACCCTACGCTACTTTGGATGCTAGAGGGAACTTTCATGAGAAAAGGTAGCATAAACAGTGAAATGCCACACAGTTGAGTGCTAAGACTAGGCTATATTTATATCAGATACTGCTCTGTGCCTGGACAGCAATATTAGATTGTACACTCATGATGACAGAATGAGTACTGGAATAATGGCTTGAACCACAAGTGTAAGAAGATAACTGGCAGATTGATTTCAGGTAAAAACTCCAAGATTATGCACTATAATGGACAAAACAGATGTATCATTGGTACAATGACCACATGTAAGAAAGAAGAGAGAAACACTTTGTGGGGGGAATAGTCACCTAAAGTTGAAATAGGATGCACAGCATGGAAAGATAAAGATTTAAAAAGTGATTGAATAAAGATGTTTAAAAAAGATGAATAGCATGTTAGAGTACACAAGATAGGGAGAGGATTCCAGAGGTGCTGAGGTCAGGCTTTACACTGCAAAATACACTGCAGAGGAGCTTCTTGAACTAACATTGTCCAGTTCCAGATGTTGTATACAACAAGAGAAATTAGGATGGTAGAAAAGATGCATGTGAAGAGAATGCAGGAGCAGCAGTGTAAGAAAAAGTTTAGGAAAACATTTGATTTTATCTGGTATAATGCTTATTACCTAGTGGTAAATTGGTGGGGTAACAGAAAGTTGAAGGGCAAAGAAGTGAGAAAGGCACAAGAGTGGCAGTTGGAAGGGGGAGTGTTTCTGGAAAGACTTGAGCAAGTAGTAGCCCAGAGAGAGGGTAACACTGGCCTGGAACCTATTGACAATAGTACAATGTAAATACTAAGACCGATTCATACATGTTTGGGACACAACAATTAAAAGATGAGGTAAGTAGAAAAAAAACAGTTGTGCAAGGGACTAACTGCAACTTCTGTATGAAATCTACAGAAACACATCTGTACTCATCAGGAGCTTTGAATAGTTATGTAACTTACAATTATACCAACATTTAAAAGCAAATAAAGATATTTAATCTTCAGTGTAAAAAGTCATCTGGCTGTCATTGAAACAGTAGTGACTATCTCATGAAGGGATTCCATAGACTTTTTTTTTAATATTTTGATGCTAAAACCTAAATAAACAATATTGCCTTAGTTCCGTCTGTTGCAGTTTGTCACAGTTGTGTTTGTACAGTGCCAGACATAAAATATTTCACAGAAAAGCACCGCAGTTCACTTTGTATGATAAAATAACTCCTGGTTATAAGGTGTGCTGGAAAGATACTTACTATAATGACATATGCAGTACACATTCTCATAGGACCTTGCATGAAGAAAATACCATTTGATTGGTGGCAAATGCATTTGACACTGTAGAAAACCAATGAGAAAAAAAAAATTTATATATATATATATATATATATATATATATATATATATATATATATATATATATAAAATCTACAATACAGTGAACGGCTAAAACACTGCTCAGGCCTACAACAGCCCTAGCATGTAAGCATGTAAAGAACAGATTGAAAACACTGTTCCTTTAAGGAGTTTGTCTGGTGACAGTGTATCTAGTACACTGATTGCACCATAAGCGCTGAGCTGCATTATCATGGTGGCCCAGGTGACATATGCCATCACTAATGCGTAATGCAGCTTCTATTAACAGGCTCAAGTACCGGAACAATCCTTCTCAATAATCTTAAAATACTGGCTTTGCTTTGTAATATTATTTCAAGGGCACAGATTTTGTCTGCAGAATCTGCACATTTGTAAGCAAACTGTAAACACACTTCTTGCAAAACCCAGAGGTGATGCAACACACTGCAAATGTCTTAGAAATCATGAAAGCTTAAAAGAGAATTTCTGTGAGAACTGCAGCTTTCAGGCCTATCAAAAGGTTTGATTCATTCTTTGGTCTCAGCAGCAAAACAGCCAGACAGTAACAGTGCATATGCATGACTATTACATAATCTAGCTGTCATATTAGGTATCAATGGTGATGAAGTACCTTTCATTCTGCTTATCTGTTTGGGTTTTAAAAAGTGTTTCTGTAGAATGTGCTGTGTTGAAGATTCTCTTTTATAATTTAAGTCCTGCCCTTCACCTTTATGGTATCTGCTAAGGACAGAATTAGCAGTCTGTATCAGTCCAAGTCTGCTTTCATTGAGCAGTTGTTTCTAATTAATCTGATAGGCACTGCAGATTTTGACTAGACAGAGCATGGGAGTTAACGGAAATTTTTGTAAGAACACAGCTATGAATACCCATTTTTCCACCACAGCTATATACTTTACATCCAGCATTATATCAGCAGAGTTTGGATACTACCAGGGGCAAACAATGGGTAAGGCAGTCCTACCACATCAGTGCTTTTCACTAGGTGATTACACTATTGTTTGGGTCTAGAACAAACAGTGGCTTCCCCCATTATTTTCAGTGAAAAGGCACTGAGTGGATTTCAGAAAGATCTGCTGTCCCATTTGGTATCAGCCTGCACTGAGATGTTTAGCTACTGGTGTCCCTAAATCACTATTTAACAAGAGGGTTGAAAGTGCAGCTCTCATGCATAATTAATTAAACAGTTTAATACACAGTGGTATGCCACAAGATGGCTCATTGCGGCCACACTCACTCAGTGGGTCTTTGACAGCAGCAACCCGTCAAACTAATGGCATCAAGTTAGAGGCAGAACCACAAGAATAATTCAATATATGAAGACATAACACATTCATAGCCAACTTTAGACACTGACACACCCTGCTTTTGCTGGGGGCCCCCTGTTCCTGGGGGGGTCCCAAAAACAGCAATTTATCTTAACTTGATATTCTGTAACATGTCTGTCAAACCAACAAATGTTAGTACAGAAATCTTGTGTACTTAATGAACCAGATGCATAATAACTCTTATTTATATCTCCTTTAAAATTCAAGGATATCTCTGGTTATAGTATCAAGCAACAGGCTTCACAATTCTATTAAATATTTTACCACTGACATAGTGCCCCTGGCTTGGTTAAACCCTGACAGTGGCCATTCACTCCATTAAAACAAACAACATAGCCAGGTTTAAGTACTTACAATACCTGTGGCTGCAAGGGGGCCCCTTAATCATCCTTGACTCTGTGGGGCCCCCACAAAAGCTGCTTCTGGTTGGAGAAAAGAATGAAGTTAAAAATTTGTATTTATTTTCTGATTACACTCATTAACTTCAACAGGGCTGTGATATGACCCTGTTAGGATAAAGCTGATAATGGCCTCTGCTCTCAACTGCGTCCATTCTAAAACCAGCCCTGCTCAGATGTGTGCGTGTAAAAAAGCTGCTGTAGGTTATGTGTGTGTGTGTGGGGGGGGGGTTATTACTTCTTTAATTTTCATAACAGTCAAACCTTAGAGCTGAGACGCTGAGATCCTTCATAAAATTCTCCATAGCTAGTTACGAAAATAAAATTGCCAAAGATTCCAAAGACAACCACAAGTCATTCTATAACTATGTCAAGAATCTAAATGGCAATGCTCAGATCTGCTCTGAGCTACAACAGAATGGCATTAAATATACTGATCCCAAGGATATTGCCAATATCCTGGCAGAGCGATTCAGTGCCAACTTCACCCCCCTCTCACCCCCTAAATGGCCCATCTCAATACTGGAACATTGCCAAATTCCAGTAATAACGGCCAAGGGAGCCCGCAGGATTTTTTGCAGGGGGGGGGTGCAAACCAGGATCCCCCCACGCAGTCCCCCCCCCCACACAGCCCCCCACACACACACATGCAGCCATTCCAGTGTCCCATTAATTAGCTATTTCTTCCCAGTTGCCATAAACACTGTTCAAAACTTTCAGTATGCATAATGTTTTATACTTTACTTCTACAATGACTAAAGATATCTGGATTTAATTTACATTTATTTTAAATTTTATAGCGTAAACACTGAGACATTTGCTAAACAAAGCAATAGTCTTACAATGAAAACAGACTTGGCATTAAAACTTCTCTGCCTTTGAAGCTCACATTCACTGAAATAGCATTGAAAGCCACATTCAGGGAATGCATGTGGGCATTGGCAGTTTAAGTTTACCTTTGGGCTGTTTTCAAATCATAGGCCCCCTTACACACATTTTTAGAACCATGCAAAAGTACTGTGATTCACCTTCCTGATCGTATTAATTATATAATTGAATTATATCCCTTGTATGATACAGCACCACTTGCTTAGCAGAGTACACAAAATAATGCACAAGTTTAGAATGTAACCTACCCTGTTTAATAAGAAGCATAGTCCATAAGAAGAATGTATCCCAGAATGTGACATACCTTAGGACATCACTACTTGTCATACGAACAAAGCTGTTTAGTCTCATAGTACACATCACACATTGAAAATACAGCGGCATGCCCTCTTTGTGCACTATTTCTTAATAAACAGCTGGAAAACAAGATTCTCAAAGGTTGACTGGTCCTTACAACAAAAGCTGTTATTTGAAATCCACAGCTATTGAAAATACCTATATATTTTTTTTCCTCTTAAACTGTGGATCCATTAGATTCAGTGTGTAAATTTCCCCAGAGTTCTCAATCATATTCAGATACCTGAAATATACAATCAATATGACCTTACCTCACATCTGTAAAGTGTATCTCAAAGCATGGTGATTACTAATGAGCATTACAATGTGTGCTTTAAGTAATAGTTGAGAGGATATTACAGTAAACATACATCACATTGCCTGCAACAACAGATAACTCCATCTTAGACTCCAACTTAACTGCAACTAACTATATGCGCAGTTGAGGTAAAAAGGCAGTGGACAGTCCCACGGTAATAAGCAATGCCTAGCTGCTGGGAATCAACCCAGTGGAGCCTAACAGATCACATTCATATAAAAGACAGATTAAACACAGATTACAAGCATGCATTTTAACAAGGCCCTGCTGGGGCTCTTCTGGTTTCAAGCCACCTTCCTTAATGACAAACATGTCCAAATAGTTAAAAAATAAATAAATAAATAAAAAATAAAATATTTTTATGGTAACCACTGCAAAGGCAGAATACTGCCCCCCCCCAACCCACCCAGGAGAGAAACCTCACAAAATATTTAAATTAAAAAAAATAATGGGGTGTAGGTGGCACAGTTCTCTGCATGGGGGTGAGCAGCTTTCCCATCACAAAAATGCTTGAAGAAAGTCTGACTGCAGTTCCAATCTTCTTCTGAACCAGCATCTGATGATGACTTAATTTTGACAGAGTAATCAACACTTATGCTAAATTCTAAAATTACCTCAGTACCAATATCCACAATTTACAGGTGATTCCAGGTTTTCCTTTTAAAGACAATACTATCACTATCTACTGGTGGCAGTTTCCACTTGAAACTGGAGACTTGGGAAGGCTATAATGACAATATTCATAGCTTTAAGAGGGATGTTTTCCCAGCAGTAATGCAAAAAACTGTCAGCTAGATGATGTTCACCTATACCAATCAACTAATTACCTATGCCAACTACAAGAACTACACAGTAAAATTTGTATAAAAAAAAAAAAATACTGTTACCAAAATTAAGAGTTGCACTCAAACTACTCATGGGAGGGGATAGAAGGAGCCCTTCATATGGTACTCACAAAGCCACTGTACCTCACACTTGCCCACTGTAGAAATATGCACTCCCCAACACACACACAATTTCTCCTAGCAGACAAACAGCTGTATGGATTTAAAGGCAAACTCTCCGATTTCACACTACAGATGAAGCACTGAGCATCTAAAAATAGAACACATATGCTGTTCGTTCATATATGACAAACCCATACATCGTTTACTGCATTATTGTTTTTCTTTACTAATGCTAAAGACAGAGCAGGCAAGTACATCAATGAAGCACGCATGACGCATCATATAAATACCCACAGAATGCCACCTAATAATAACATGTTCTGGTCCCTTACACAAACGTGTCACTTCTGAATTAATATTCCACTGTACGGATGGTCCAGTCTCCACTCCAACAATCTCCACCGCCACCAACTACCACCTGAACTACCTCCAGGAACATAAATGACCAAAAGGCCATCTGCAAGTAAATTAAACTTAACTACTGGGCAGGCTTGTCAGGCATCGCATCGTGGATGCAATAGAGAAGCTGTTAGCCACAGGAACTGTCTGCAGTAGGGGGCATTGGGATGGTATGGGATTGGGAATGGGGAAGACAGGCACTGATTAGACACTAGGGGAAAATACTGGACCCTCCATCTCAAGTGCGCCGCTTTCACATTTTTGCGCAAAGCTGGAAGCTGCCATGATAAGTGTACATAAAAAAATTACCTCAGGAGGACTAGCTTCTCATTTCTGAGTCCAACTCCCTGTCTTTGATCATTCAACCTACCTTCATTTGTTGTTCTACAATTAAAATCTAAGTGCACACACCACCAGTCCACCACACGACAATACTTTTCTTTTGTTCAGGTCAGGATACATGAATCTTCCACCCACACAGTCATCCAAACTCTACGCAACTAACGGTTGTAGACGGAGAGATACAGTTTAAGGAGGAATTGAGGCTCGTCAAACATGTGTGACTGCCACCTCCAATAAAATCTCCTCCAATCGATGCAGACTTTACAGAAAAGAAAATTACGTTGAAATGATGACAAAATGCATTATCATCACAGATAGCATAAGAAAATCCAGGGGGGTGCAAGTGCACCCCCTTGCACCTGCCTGCGGGCACCCATGATAACAGCCACACAGGTAAAAAACGCACTCTCCAAAGCTAAGAATACAGCATCCATGGGACCAGATGACATCCCGGGCTGTGTACTACATGAACTACAAAATGAACTGGCACCTCAACTAAGTGTCATGTTTAATCATACCCTCACCTCAGGCTTCATGCCCACTGAGTGGTGCACACCTACAGTTATCCCACTCCACAAGGGGGGGATCCACCTTGGATCCCGGGAACTACCGCCCCATCAGTCTGATGAGCCTGATCTGCAAGGCCATGGAACGTATTATCATAGAACTTATAAACAAAGACATTGGCAACCTTATAACACTGGACCCACCCAGTTTGGGTTTGTGAAGGGCCGATCTTGTCTCCTGAACCTGACTGATTTCTTCGAATCAGTCTCCAGAGCCGTGGACGAGGGTAAGGCTGTCCGCACAGCCTATCTGGACCTCGCCAAGGCCTTTGACACCATCCCCCACTCTGGAATCATAGATAAACTTACTAAGCTGGGCATTAATCCCTATGTCACTCAATGGGTTGCCAATGGCTTACTGACAGAACTCACACTGTAAAAGTAGCTGACTCCAAATCCATCTCCAGACAAGTGACAAGTGGAGTACCTCAGAGTTCAGTCCTGGGACCTCTCTTGTTTGGCATCTACTTTTCTGAAGTACAGGCCAACACTAAGGGACTCTGGGTAACAAAGTTCACAGATGACTGCAAACTGGGAGCCATTACTGAATCCCCAAATGGTGTGGATATTCTACAAAAGGGCCTTACAGAAACAGATGTTTGGTGCCAGAGCCATGGGCTCAAGCTCAATGCCAAGAAATGTATAGTTATCTCCTCTGGGAAAAAACATGTACCAGTGAATTATCACATAGGTGGCAGTATGCTAAACATCAAAAGTGTGATAAGAGACTTAGGGACACAAGTGGACAGTGGTCTCACCTTCAATAACCACATCGCCACAATAGTTAGGAAATTCTTCTATGTGGCCCACCTCATCACTAAGGGCTTTTCATCCAGAAAAAAGGAGGTCATTGTCCCACTGCACTCATCCCTCATTAGACCCATTATAGAATACAATGCCCCATTTGGTATGTACCTCTCAAGACATCTGCAACAACTGGAAAGGCCGCAGAAATACCTCACTAAAAAATCACAGGCCTAAAGTAGATGCCATATGCTGACCACCTTAAAAAACTCCAGCTATACTCTTGTCACATATCGTCTACTCCGAGGCGATCTCTGCTTAACATACAAGGCCATGTCAAACCCAGAGCTGTTGGACATGCTACACTTAAAGAAATCCCAATCCCTCAGAGCCACACACTCCAGGGATCTAAATCTTGTCATCACAATAAACAAAACATGCTGGGGGGATAAAGTTCCTGATCCAAAGACTCCCCAGACTCTGGAATAGCCTGCCCATACATGTCAAGCAGAGCGCGCCTCTTTGGCCCTCTTCAAAAGGAACCTTGATGATTGGATGGGAGAAAGGAAATTCACCCCGAGGATCACATCAGACAGGGGTCCAGGGAAGTAAATAGTTTGGGAAGAAATAGCCAGGGAATTGTTATGGCTAGGCTTGTATAGGCCCTAGGGCCGATAGCCTAGTACCAACCTATGAACCTATGAGGTTATTACAGCTTGTGTTTGGTCTGAGGACAGTGTGGTCATTGTTTCTTTTACTTTTCTCACAGACCTCAGAGGTGTACAAAGAATGTTATTACAGCTTGTGCAGGGGCAGTGTACTGTCTAGGAGCAACAAAGTAGAATACATTACTGTAATTATTATTTTCTTCACTTTCCTCAGAATCACACTTCAGGCATGCATACCAGCAGTTGCCTTCTACAGTTTGGGTTTTGGAGTGAGGAGGCATGCTATGTATATGCAAGTCAGTAGTCACTTGAAATATATGACTGTGGCAATCTGAACCTCTACTTTCATCCCAGGTTAACACCAGAGGGATGCACATGCAGCCTTTTTGGGGGAGTTAGGGAGGCAAGGGTTTCACAGATAGGACCTGTGTATCAATACAACTTACTAATTAGTTTAATGTTAGCTACTATTTTGTTACCTTTGAACATTTTGCCTTGGGTACAGCTTAAGTCAGCCTTGAGAGAAAAAATAATAAGATTTTTTAGGTCCCTGTGATGCCCATCATTGCTACCAATACGTGATGGCCACCAATATGTGTCATCCACGATGGGGCAGTAATCAAGGACCCTGAATCCTCACCACTGACACTGGAGAGGGATGTGCACTTGAAATAAAAATGGATAGAGTCAGTATTTCTAGATGCAAACCTCTCAGCATCAAGTACAATTTCCCTTAAGAGAACACAGGGAACATAATAAAGCCCGGGGTCTGGATGTCTCTATATCTGTCTCCCTCCAGGTCCCCAAAACGACTCCCCACTAGTACCGCTGTAAGGTTAGGTCCTCAGCCGAGTGTCCAAGCCAAGTACTCCAGCATCCTCTCTGTAAACCCAGTGCTTCGTGAACCTGCCCCAAACAGCTGACACACTCTTTAAGATTTAATTTTCACACACACACACACACACACACACACAAACACACACACACACACACACACACACACACACACAACTGGGAAAGGCTGGCACAGATTACCCAACTCTCCCAACTTTGCCCAGACTATAAGGTAGATCCACTGCCACCAGACACTCCACAATCACCTACTCTAAGGCTCTTAAAAGGGCATCCAATTATACTATGTAATGTTAATACTAATACAAACAGTAGTAGTTCACCAAGCTGGCTAGGCCTTCTGTTGTGGACCACATAGTGTCACCAAATAAATATAAGCACTCTCCAAGGTTAGATACTTTCTACAAGGACCAGTCACAATAAAAGTTTTAAATATATTTAATAATAAATAATAAAAGTACATGAAAATACTGAATATATTCACAGTAAACCACATAGTTCAGATTACAGGAAATATTGAAAAGAACACTGATAGACAGACTCAGACAAATAAAGTAAAAGAATATCTAAACTAAGCTTCACTATATTCCTGACTGAATCTAAGAGAATTACTCTTCCCTAGTTAAGTTACTTACTACTGCAAGGCAAGATGCTGTGGGTGAGGATCTTTCTAATCAGGCTTCCCAAACAGAATTATTCAAAACTCTGGGATTGCTCTTTGTAATATCTAAAATATATTTTCCAAGAGGACTAGCAGAATGACGTCATCTGGTCACCTAACTCTAGGTTCTCACAGTACTCCCCTTTGAAGCTGAGACAGGAAGTTAGCACAGATGGCCAAAATACACATACAAATGTTTATGGCAGTACCTGGGGTCTCCCCCCTTTTCACTGAGCTAACAGATAAAGGCTCTTCCCCAGACCTAGCGTCTCTGGTCTTATTCAGCACTGTGAGGTGCCTTTTAAGGGTTTAGCTGTTCATTTACATTTCCCTTATTTTTCTTATACTAACCTCTGCTATGCCATTATCCTCTATTAAAACATATACATTTAATTCAGCTACAATAATACATGTACACTTCTCTTCATTTCAGCAGGGTGCACTGTTGATACATTTCAACCGAAGCAAAACTCACAAATACACTTTCGGCACAAGCATTTGTACAAAATCAGTTTGATATACAAATGACATACATTTCTAATACATTTGTCACACAAGCATCTTGTATAAATTAGTTTGATATACAAAGGACATATCATTCTTTAGAAAACTCCAGCTGGCTATGCTGGCACTTGTTCATATGATCACAGTCACCATTGGATTAAAAGGCTGGGAAAAGGCTCTAAACTACATCCCGGAACATCTATAAACCCCATGGCTTCTTGGGCCCCTGGTTTATCTGAGTTATTTCCTAAATGGTTATTATTTTTTAACTGATAAATTGACAGTTAAGTTTATTCTTTCTTGGAAAGGTGTGTTGAAAGGATGCAAGGAAAACTAAAGCTGAACAGCACCACAATGTCTTTTGTCAATCACTATTTCTGTTCAAGCCAAAGAAAAGGTTGTATAAAAAATTAAAATGCTATTTAGAACATATAGGAAGTTATGACTTCTTAAAAAACCTGAAGAATAAGGCAAAATGTAAAAAAAGGAAGAAAAAATAGTAACAACTGCAAAACTGCAAATGAAATACTCAACTGCTAAGCTGCAGAAAGTCTGAGCTTTGAATAAGACTATGGCATCAAATTTCTCTTGTATTCCACACCACATGCTGAATTCTTGCAACTAGCAGCAAAATCCATTGCTTACCCTGTCTCTATCCTGATAAACAGATCAATAAAAGAAGGTATCTTTCCAACAGTCTGGAAGATATCTCATATAATACTCCTACATAAAGGAGGCAAATCTTATGACTTCTCCAACTATCGTCCCATAGCACTTCTATCCCCCTTAGCCAAAATCATGGAGAAATGTATACATAAACAACTACTCAGCCATCTCCTCCATAACAACCTTCTAGCTGACACTCAACATGGTTTCAGACCTGCCCACAGTACCACCACAGCTTTACTCTCCTTTACAAATACAATAAACTTCAACCGCAACAACAACAAACTTACATCTTCTCTTTTCTTAGACCTATCAAAAGCCTTTGATATGGTGAATCATTCACTTCTTCTGCACACACTAAAATCTCTGGCCCTGGATCCCTCTTCCATAACCTGGTTTTCTTCTTATCTAGAAAACCGGCAGCAAGCCGTGCTCTGGAAAAACTCACTATCTGCTCTCCTCCCTATTTCTTCAGGAGTACCACAAGGGTCTATCCTAGGCCCACTTCTATTTTCCATCTTTATCAACGACCTCCAATCATCTATACCTAACACTACCTGCATACAATATGCAGATGATTCCACCATTATTTGCACTGCTTCTTCTCAAACTGAACTCCAGACTCAAACTCAAACAGCCTTCTCAACTGTTAAACAGTGGTTCTCCAATCGCTGCCTACTCCTTAACCCTAAGAAAACTAAATTATTACTCTTTTCACCTACACGTAAATCAACTTTATTAAACTTCTGTATTACAACAACTGACAACACGATTATCTCTCCTGATTCCACAACTAAACTTCTCGGTGTTATTATTGATAACAATCTTAACTATGATAGTCAAATCAACAGTACTATAAAAGCAGTTAATAAGAAAATAGGATCCCTGTACAGAATAAAGCCCTTCCTCACACCTGAAGCTAGGACAACCTTAGCCCAAACACACCTTATCTCTACCCTTCTGTATGCCTCCCCCATTTATACTAATCTATCTAAAAGTAACCTTAAGAAACTTACTACATCTTATCATAATATTGCCAGATTTGCCACCTCATCCCAATTCAGAACCCACCACTGTCTAAACCTAAAACAACTACACTGGCTGGAACTCCCTAACAAGCTCATTTTTCAACAACTTTTAATAGCACACAAAATCCTATACCAACCTTCTAAAACACCAGCTCTTTATAACCTCTTGACTCCCTACATAAACCTGAAACAACTACGTTCCTCTGATAAACTACTTGTTAATATTACCAAAACTAATAATTCTGCAGGCAACTGCCTTTTCTCTAACTCAGTAGGTAAAATATGGAACAATCTTCCATCTGATATCTCTTCTTTGTCCACTCTTCCACTCTTTAAGAAACAACTATTAAGACACTTTAATAAATTCTGGCTTTGCTCTTGTACCAACCCAGACTAACCTGTTTGCACCTTACTCTATCATAAACCTTCCTTAACCACTTTGACCCTCACATCTACCTCAACTCTCCAACTAACAAACTTTCCCTTATCTTTGTAAATATTACTTTATTCATTTTAACATTTCTGACCTTCCTTTTGTATTGCTAAGAGTTAACCTCTAACTTAATCTCTTTCTAATTTAGCCTTTTCTAGTTAGTCACGAACTATAATATAAGTGATTATATAACACATTAGTTCTATGCAATATTTGTAATTGTAAAATTGTTTTAGCCCTGGAGCTTTTCTCCACAGGCCTTTTTTTCTAAGTTAGCTTATTTAGTTCATTAAGATCTATAATATATGTGATTACATTTCATTCTTCCCATTGCATATCACACTTGTACTATGTATTATTTGTATTTGAAAAATTTTTTGTACCTCTGGAGCTTTCCTCCCCGGGCCTCCACTGAAAATGGACATAAATCCAGTTGGACTAGCCCGGTCAACAAATGTAAAATAAAAAAATAAAAAAAATAAAATATTTCTTTTCTTAATAGTTCTGAACAAAGGTAAAATAATGGAGGAATAAAGACATCAAAAAGGGACAATTTAAATACTTAAAAACCTAACAGAACAACAATATGCATCAACATACATTTTCTGAACAATAAGAAGTAATAAAACTCTAACAAGCTGACTGTAATCCTCACTGATTCTATAAAATCAGGGACAATTGAGAGATCTGCATCACACTAGGTATTGCTAAATGGTCGCACACATCTTGAACAGATAAGTCAGCTTTTATCATATCTTCTAAAGAATAAAAAAAAAAACAGCTAAATATTTTCCAGGTGGTTTTAATGATGTTTAAAGTTGGGAGCAAATTATTTATTTCCTAGAGAGAGAAATGTTTCCATTTTGCACTTCATAATTTTTGGTACATCAATAGTCCTTTAATTAATGGATTAAAACAAATGTCTACACAGCTATAATTTATTATAGTTGTCATTTAAATGGGAACTTGTGCACTTCATAGATGCTTTGTAAAGTGAATGTTAACTAGTTACTTGGTACCTATAAATGAAAATCTGAATAAATCAGATGTAATGCTTCCACCACTGTTTGGGTTTTCAAATGTCACACAGATCACTGATTAGGGATTTAGAATTATTTATTAGAAGTCTGAAATGCATTTGGTGTCAGCAAGCTTTCCCTGGGATTATTTCTTTCACATACGGATTTCAGCAAACAATGTGACCTGCTCCTCCTTAATATACCATGTATTATGGAGAGGGCTGAGAGAAACGTGTCAGTATCTACCACAAAGCAAATCAAACAGCAGTAATTCATTTTATTTAATGTGCAAGATAAAAAAAGAAAGAATAAACTGAACTGTCAATTTATCAGTTAAAAATTCTTACTTATTTGCCTATTAAAAGTATCATCAGAAAATTACTGAAAAATTAATTAGCACAAAAGACCGAAGTAGTGCTTACTACAGTTATTGATAATACAGTTTAATTACATCTTCAGTCACTTACCAAAGCAAAGTAGTTGAAATTGCTCATGAACTATATTAAAAATGTTTTGTCATGCAAGTGTAATATTAGTGTAAGTATTCCAAGATGGCAATGTGTTCAAAAAATGAAGTGCTAACTGTGGTGAACACATTCAGTTCTCAGTGATTTCTCCATCTCTAACTGTATACCCCAAACTGGAAGGAGTAATTTTTTGGTAAAGGTCTGATATTAATGCGTTGGGAGAAACAAACAAATGTAGGTTTTGTAAAACCGAAATAGAAACAGTTGCACACCTTGTTGCTGGTTGTGACACACTAATGGCAGAAGGACTGTATACTGAAAGGCATAATAATGTGGCAAGACTGCTGCACTGGGGATTGTGCAAACATTATGGTACTGAAGTGGCTGAAAAACACTGGAAACATGAGCCAAAAAGCTTCATAGAAAATGATTACATTTATATCACATGGGATCACCCATTACCAACAGTTCAAAAGATAGATGCTAGAAAACCAGATATAGTGCTCCAAGAAAAGAAAACAAAAGTAGCATTGATCACTGAAATTGCTACACCAAGTGACTACAGTATCTTGCGTACAGAGAGACACAAAGTCATAAAATATCAGGATCTGCAGGCAGAAACGAGAGCAGTGTGTGGAAGAAAGATACCCAGACAGTTCCAATAGTAGTTGGAGCAATGGATCTTATAAAAAAGAATCTACAATCGTATTTATATATGTTACCAATCCATGTAACCCCATACGAATTGCAGAAGAAGTCATTATTTTGCACATTGCAGTGCTGCGAAGAGCACTTTTGGATGTAATAAAGATTGAAACAATACTAATTTCATGAACTTTAATCATACTTTGACTTAGGAATGGGATCCATTCCTGTCATAGCATTAGAAACCCAAAAGATTTGGAGAAATTAAAAAATTACTGAAGTAACAAAAATAACTGCTGCCATTTTTAATGACATGGTAATTGCCAAAAAAAATATATATATCTATATCTAGCTCCCCCTCTCTCTCTCTCTCTCTATATATATATATATATATATATGTGTGTGCGTGTGTGTGTGTGTGTGCGTGTATGCATTCTACGAATCATGCCAGTATGATCCATTATTTTATGAAAAAAAAGGGCAACAATGTCACTCAGAAATGTAACATTGTAAGTGTTCTCACATTTGTAAGTGCAAGCATGAGCAGTACATCTTAGTCTGACTCAGATACTGAAATCAGCAAAAGTAAAGAGGAATAGTATGATGTCCTGTTCTGCAATGATATTATTTTAAAAAGGTAAAACATTTATTTTTAAGTAATGCCATTGTATAATAGTAGTAATGGCTGGATTTTTCTGATTTCTTGGGCTTTATACTGATGAGCAATCCACACCATGCTTGGGCAAACCCTGCATTGCTCACTTCTGAATGTGAGTTACTGATTAAATAACATATATTCTCAGTACAGCTTTATCTTACTATTCTGAACAAGGGAACTCCTGCAACAATAACATGCAGTGTATTGTCAGCTCAAATTACTGAATGATATATAATAATTATCATGCATTCAATATTTTCATAATTAATTTGTTTTAACATTCCATTATAAATTTCAACAAAATGCTCCAAATACATTGGAACATTCCTATCTACAATACAGTAAACTCTCAGTTATCCGTCATGCATGGGGATTAGTAGATGCCAGATAACTGTAGTTTCTGGTTGCTTGAGAGTTACTGTTAAAAATAAGCCTGACTAATACTGTACCCTATACTATTTGTTTGGTTTGACTTGTTCTCAGGTTGGGGAGAGAGGGAATTTATCTAAAACTCTACAAACGTAAGGTATTTTTCTGCGGGGGGAAAAAGAGAAAGTGCAACACATGAAAATTGTACTGTATTTCTTCAATATTTTTTTGCCAGTTGCTTGAGAGTGCCGGTTGTTTGAGTTCCAGTTAACTGAGAGTTTACGGTAGTTATAATAGATTCTTACATCTCTAACATTTGCTATGAACTTCCATTTTTTTCAGATGTACAGGACATATTACACAACTTATACAGTACTCCTTGAAACAGTACTGAAGCAGTACTGTTCCACTATACTACCTGTTCAGGGAGGAAGGCTTCTCAGGATATGCTCTAAATCTGCTGATAACATACAGTGTGCTTCAAAAATGCAGGTTAATTTACTGGGTCATCACCCATACAACCACACTGCACATCAGTAATAAAATGTTTCTGCAGCACAGGTAAACTTTTTGTACCTAGCCTTACACCCGTTTTACTTGTACTAACTCCAGGGTCGCTCAATTGTTGGAATGGACAGAGGCCCTGCAGGGGGCAAACAATGTAATCATATACACTCTTATCTCACAACCTCTGTATTTTATTAAGTGTCAGAGTAGTGTAACATCTGAGAACTGGGAATGAGTAGACAGCACTCATAGACATGGAACTTTACCACTCCTGGGGAAGCCCTAAAGATATACCTTCAAGAGGATTTGACTAGTAATGCTTATCTTAACTATAAAGTACAAAAGCTAAACAACAATTCTTGTGATATTTACAGCCGCCACCTAGCTTTCATATTACTGCACTGACAAACATATTAAGGCAGAAAATAATGTCTTTCACACAATTTAAACTAAAATCAGGTAATGTGTCTTAAATACTGCAATCACTTCAGAGCAGTAACTCATGGAAGAAATGAGTTTCTTTAAGAATCTAAAGTTTAAAAAGGAAACAGCATTTCTCATCAGTGCAAGGCATTGTGGAAATTATGCTGATTATAAACATACTTTAGTTATACAGATTACTTGTGAAACATAAATATTTTTTAACTCAACAGTTAAAATAATACAGAGTCCAGCAAGCCATTCAATCTTACCAAACCAAACTAAGACACTTTTTTTGCTAAACACCATTACTGAATTATCATTTGTGACAGGCAAACTTAAATGTATATAAAAGTAATCAAACCATATTAACAAGTTCACATTTTCAAACGTCATATGTCACATATATTGTTACATAGCATATAGTCAAAACAATATTACATGCATTGTTCAGTTCCGGCCTTCTCTTAAACCTCATTCCTCCAAAACATTTTGCATGTATTGTTTCCACAACTTCCATTTTTTTTTCTGTGTAATTACTCCTACTGCCAAATCAAGGCACCTCCTTGACGTTTATAGCTGGGAACTCAGCTCTCCAGTGTGGCATCACTGAGTCTGATACGTCTGAATTTATTCTTTCAGAAGCCACTGCTTTAAACATAAAACAAACCGCATTCATTATTTTTTATGTCTGTTTAGCTTTGAGTCTGCAGTAGATGTTGAAGTACTTCCTCTGTCCAAATACATTTTTGTAAATGCAAGCATTATATTAGAATTTCAACCAAAATCACCTTGATTAATTATACAGCTAACTCTAATAGCAAACTGTGATAATAAGAAACACATCAAGAGAATTACAAAAAGAACTCTTCCATAAAAAAGCTGCTAAACAATGCCCCCTTTCCATTCGCACAGCTTATTGCAAGAGTTATAGAGTTATTTGAAAATGTTCCCTATATAATTTACATAACGTACAATAACAAACTGCACATCATAAACTGCAGTGCAGAATCCCATGCTGTGACAAAAGAAGTAGTGTGCTAGAACAATACTGTGACAATAGAGGATCTTATATTTTCAAATATGCTTTCTGGACAACCTCTACTGCAGTTATTCTGAGAAAAGATACACACTACAAATGGCTATGCATGTTCACTAGTTAATAAATGTAATGGAAAGAAATTCTAAACACTGTATTAGTTCTGAAAGTGATGCTATAGAAGTATATTAAGGCAATTAGAACCCGACAATAAAAATGTGTAATGTGTGTTCAAACATCTCATAATAAGTCTTGCTTTTACCTTGACAACATCTTTCATAGTGTATCAGTTTGTTTATATTACCTAAATTTGAGTGAAAATTCCCTGAAATACATAAACCATAGTCTCATCTTGGACGGTAAATTTATGTTTGGGATGATTCAGAGACATAACAAGCATGATTGTGGAAACATAAGAAACACTGCAGCTTGCACAGTATACAGATGGTGGTATAACAACATAGTAATAAGCATCAGTACTAAAATGAGGGCAACTGTGAATGCAAATAAGTGTAAACAATACATTAGAGCAATTCAGAAATGTATACATCTCATGCCCAGAGATGTTAATTAACTCCAGAGGTGTTGAACGCAGTTAAAACTTAAAGTTATGGGAAATTAACCATGAAAACATATAGAGAGTAGCCATGACACTAGTAAATCTTTACATGCAAAAGAATGTTATTGCTGCTGGAAGTCACTGTGTTGTGTGTCATCACCCTCTGCAGCACCAAATCATTTATCCATGCCTAACATGTTGTGCTTTGCACAGCATGGGCATTTTGTAGACTTCTATTTTGTGGACAGAGACACCATGCAGAAGCTGGTAGAGATGTGCTACCCTCACATGCAGGCCCAGAAGATGCATGGAGTACCTCTCCATGTAGACATCAAGGTAGGAGTGGCTTTAACAATACTAGCTAAAGGAATATTTCAGAGACAAATGGAGGACAGGAGGGTGAATCCCAGATATCTGCTCCAAGGATGCTTTTCCAGTTTCTCGATGCCATGCTACAGTATGTGAGGGAGCAAAAGTGTTTTTTACGTAACACAGAGGAGACAACCAACACCATATGGGCTTTAATTGACATAACACATTTCCCTGAGGTAATAGGGGCCTCATACTGCACCCATATTGCAATAAAGGCCCCATCTGGGGAACAGGGACAAAAGCATGTTACTGGAAGGGGTTCTACATTTTCAATTGCCAAGTGATTTATAGTACATAACGTATAATATATAATATGTCAGCTAGTCACACAAGTAGTTCCCACAACTCCCACATCAACATACATGTGACCCATACCTGAAGTTCATGTGGGTGATTTTATGCAAATATATATTGTTGCTGATGCCAAAATATGCCCTGGATCTATTAAAACCCCCCAGACCATAGCAGAGAATGGTTACAAAATGGTCCTGTCACAGACTTCAGTCATTGTAGACATGTGTTTGGCCTTGTTAAGGCCTACTTCCACTGTCTGGATGTATCTGCAGGTGTGATGCAATATAACCTTGCAACATACAGTAAAATCTCTGTATTTTGTGCAGTGTTACACAACATCATTAAATGCAAACAGTTACTGCAAGGCAAAGACACTCAGAAAGAGGAAGTACCAAACTCCTCATCAGGGGAGAGAGGGACTGGATAAGGAGTCTGTGGAGCAGTCAGCTGCAGGGGAAGACTATGCTGAACTGAAGCAGGCACAGTATGCCATAGTACTGGCTAAAAGGCAGTATCTGATTCATAAATATGACCCAAACTAAAGCATTATACAGAATATTAAAAATGATGCATGCAAACCAACTCCTGGGTTGTACTGTAACATGCACAGAATGGCTACACTGTGTTTTAGATATAAGCTACTCAGGTAACAGAGTACTGAAGGAATTGCAACTTTATAATCATATGCACAGGTGGCAAGGGCCACAGTGAAAAGTATCATTAAAAGGGCATTATGTGTGGGGTTCTGTGGTTAAGCAGTGTAGTTGGTGTGTGTGTGTGTGTGTGTGTGTGTGTGTGTGTGTGTGTGTGTGTGTGTGTGTGTGTGTGTGTGTGTGTGTGTGTGTGTGTTTGTGTGTGTGTGTGTGTTGGGACACAGCCATGGCAGGTACTGCAGCACTGTACAGGGATTTTTGTGGACAAGTCCATGGCACCCACAGGAGATGTATGCACTGACTGTGCACATCCCTGCCATGGGAACACCCTCTACCTGGAAGTTCTGAGGTACAATCCATACCACACTGAAGGATATTATGCTCTTTGCCCACAAAATATACAATCCATACCACAATGAAGGATAGAGTACTCTGTGACCACAAATGATGGGTCATGCTTTAGGGAGGACTCGGCACAATCACCCCATCTGAGTGTATGTTCATGTCACAACACAGCAAACTTAATACTGGATGGTGGAGTGAAGCTGGTGGCACTGTGTTCCTGACTGTGCCATCCCCACCAGAGATGCAGGCAGACTAGCCACAGGAACTACAACAGCAGTGATGCACGGCCACATATTGGCACAAATTTCAGGCAACTAGGCTTGCCACCCCTCCGTTTTTTTTCTGGACTATCAGGAAATCAAACTGATTCTCCGGTAGTCCGGAAAACACTGTACAAACTCCGGTATTCTGTTTCAAAAAGGAAACAGACTATCGGAGTTTGTAAATCGGCTGATTTACTATGCTTTTTTTACAGAAAAGCATAGTAAATCAGCCAAAAGCAGGCGGAGGGAATGAAAAAAGAGGGCGTTCCCGTTGAGTGATGCTGTCGTGACATCACAAAATAGGAGGTATGTTGGCAGGAGAGGGGGTTGGGGTGGGCGGGGTTACTGGTGACGCGAGGGGCATGGCTTTGCTCTGGTTTTAGCCGTGAAGGAAGGTGGCAACCCTACAGGCAACTCCATATGCACATGTCCATGTTGATAATGCATGTGGCCCATGCACTCTCCGAGATCATGATGCAGACCACTTACTACTCTAACCAGCTTAGTAATGTCTATGTCAGTATCTGGTTGTCCCTGTATTATCATACTGTACAAATTCTGTGTAGCACTCGTGGATGCACCTAGCTTGAGAGGTGGATGCTTGCCAATGGCATGACATCCCTTGAGGTCAGTGTGGTGTACAATGGAACTTTCCATAACAAATGGAAATTGTGGCACAAGTGATGGCATCCTTCCCTGGGCAGATGTGTCTGCATCTTCCTTTTTATGGCTGTCATCCTGGGTTTGTGGGGTGAGTTGCACAGGCACAAACGTTGTGCCTGTGGAATGGAATGGGGATGTGGCCATGACATTGCCACATCTAATAGTGACATCATGGACCCTGACCATGCTGAGATTTAACTGCCATTATCATCCGAGACCAACAGTTCCCCAATATCAGTCATCCTTACACCTGCTGCAGAGGACCCTGATAACACAGCACCCATAAAACACCAAAATAAATCACCAAAACTAAATAACAACCTTCACCAATAGCAGCAGTCTTGCAACTAAACTGCTACTACAAAGTACAATGGTACAGAAAAAATAATTGTTAACATACTCTGGGCAAGTGGCTTCTGAAGTTGAACCCCTGATGTTCTCATAAAATGAAATGGCCATGCTTGCAAATTCTAGTAACCCATACACTGAAGTACTATAGCAGATAGTAATCCATGTTAAGATATACCGCCTGGGGCATCACCAATAGATATGCATAGTGGCTTGCTTATCTTCTTATCAATGCCTATCACTCCACCAGGGAAGCCAGAACTGTCTGGACCCCATGTAGAAATGCCAGAAACTCCTCCATCTCTGCCAGTGGTAATTCTGAGCAGACTACATTCTTTGCCTATCTGCTCATGTGACAGGTGGGCTGCCTTAGTTCTGACAGCACTAATCATGGTGATGGTCCATTGTCTGACTTGATTATACTTTCTATTTTGACCACTGACAGGACATCTGTGTTCACATCCCACCAGGCATGTTTGCTAAGGGCCAGGCCAGATCTTTTATGATTGATCATCTGCCAGCCATGGAGATGAAGTGCCTGTATCAAGATCTGATTCACTGCATGGAAGAACTTGCACTTCCTCCATACCTCTCAACTTTTCAGATTTTCACAGAATGTCCAGATTTTTGCCTCATACATTTGGCTGGTACCTCATAATATTTGTGCTCTTCTCACAAATTGTTGAGGTTTGAAGTTACTAAATAATTATATACAGTTGAGTAGCAGGCTTCAAATCCTTCAAAAAATGCATTCTATCATGAAACCTTTCATTCTAGCAACTTTGTAAGTTTATAAGAGCAATTTTAAAAATTGTCCTTGATTTTGAGATTTTGATCTCTGCTCCTAAATTATTTTTGGCTTTGTCCAGATTTCTTCTGTTTAGAGGTTGAGAGGTATGAGTCATCCTCTGCTTCCCATGTTGAGGCATGACTATCTGAAATTAAAAGGAAACACACCTATGAGAAATGTTATGGTTATACTTGACATAGCCCTACACAGCCATGCACTGCAGGGGCAGGGTTGGCAAGAACTATTTGGCTACACACATGCAAATGAAATATTACTGAGAAGGTTTGCTGTGTGCATGGCCACTCCTCAACACTGAACACACACAATTCACACTAGTGCATGTCTTGACATGCACAAAGCTCTTACCATAATGGCATGTAATCATTGAGTAAATTACGCATCGTGTATCTCCCTTCACATCAACACAACATAACATAAGGCAATGCTATAGCACCTGTTGTAATTTACACATTGTGTAAGCCCTCAGACAACTGCCAGATCATTAGGTGTTATGTTGGACACTCAATCCTTGACCTATAGGTATACTTGGACTGTAGCAACACACAAAAAACATTCCTAAATGAAGTGGAAGTTAGCTTAAAACCACACTAATTTTCAATTTATCCTGCAATGGCAGTAAGCCGTCAGTTAACTTTTCCCAGCACAGTGGCCACATCACTGTACTTTGAAACAGCTACTTAAAAAAACAGCGCAGTAGCATTGTTTCAAGGATAATGTCAAACATCACAGAAATACATGCCTAACAAATAACTATGTTTCCAGTGCCCTATTAGTTATCTTATGGGTTATTCTCACTGGACTACATATTTAATTCAGGAATTCTGTATTGTCTTTCCTTTTTGTAGTGCATTCAGAGATCACAGAGAATTCCTTCCTTTTTCATAGGAGAATGGAGTGGATATCCAGTTGTAGGGGTGCCTATGTTTTATCGACATGTTATATTCTGTAATATTTCTGCCAACTATGTAGGCATATTGCCACAGTATATATCTGTAGAAGCAGTATTATTTTGTTACAGTGCTGCATATTACATATTATTAGTGAAGTAACTTTTCTATTTAGCAAGTCAATTTATGAACTGTATGGAAATGTTAAGTAGCGTTAGGACTGACAGGTGTCATAATATTTTATAGGTATAACTGTATCATTATCTGTCACCTGTTAGGACAGAGAAACAGAAGTTTTGTGCTTGTATACATTCTGTGTCAGACAACCACAAGTAGGACAAATGACACAGTCATAGGATACATACGCATCTGTTCCTAGTGAGATGGATATATCGACCACTCACTGACATGGCACGACTTGTGCATATTACCTAACCCATGGTATATGTTTTGTTGGGTGGGGGGGTTATTGGTTGTGTAATGGTGAGAACATATCTGGGTTATTGTCCTTGATGGTTAGCTACTGTGGGGTACAGACTGGTTGGCAGTATCATTTTTGGAGGGAAATGGCTGTGTTGTGAGCCCGTATTGGCTGGTGGCTGGGCTTCACATCTTTCACGGTTGGTCATACTTTCCCCTGACATACACTTTTGTATACAGTCATGTTAAAGAAGTATCCAAACTGTCCTAGTATCGTGTACTACTTGTAGAGTATACATTTGCATAGAAAGCTAAAATAACATTCATATGTCACATAAATAACACTAATATTTTTTCTCTTCCTCTCTGTCACTAGCCTTCTTTTTATATTTGATTTGATGTTTATTGTCTTATATCCATCCATTTAGGTTTTCAGTTTCTGCAGAATCTGCCTTAGGTGTGTCAGAAGCATAGCCCCGGCCTCCACCCCACCCCACCCCCCATCAGATCACCACCTTAGGCTGGGCCCAGTTAGAAGGGCAGTCAGAGTGCTGACTGACCTCTCTGTGGGTCTAGTTCAGGCAGTGTGGAAACAGTAGATGTTATACGCAACTTCCCTCCCATCCTAGTTCTCACCTTCTTTGTGTCACCCCCCTCTCCTATATGCTATCTAATCTTCTACATCACCAATGTCCTCCTTTTGTCTGTATTAATTCTACTTACAAACCCCCAAGCATGTCAGCACCTCTCCTGTCAGTCTCTGTGTTTTATGTTTGTGTGTTTCTGCTTCTGAGCCTGCACATCTTTCCATCCCATGCATTGCCATCATGTCATTCCTATCTCTCTTTCTTCAAAAAAAAAAAAAAAGAAAAACAGGCACTTGTTTCAGGAAAAAGCTACCTTTTCTCCCTCTCCCCATTCTCTGCTTGTTGTAGTCCTATTCCTACTTTCCTCTACACCCATTTCCACATCATTTTAAGTAATAAAAATGGATATAAACAGTTCCAGAGGCCATTTACTGTAGCTGCTAGCTAACCTTGTGGTGTCACTATGTAGCATGTGCTTATAAAAGTACCTGTTACTTACATGCTACTTATTCATAGGTTCATAGGTTGGTACTAGGCTATTGGCCCTAGGGCCTATGAAAGCCTAGCCATAACAATTCCCTGGATATTTCTTCCCAGAATATTTACTTCTCTGGACCCCTGGCTAGCAGGGCGACTGACATGACCCCCGGGGTGAATTTCCTATCTCCCATCCAATCATCAAGGTTCCTTTTTAAGAGGGCCAAGGAGGCGCTCTGTTTGACATGTATGGGCAGTCTATTCCAGAGTATGGGGAGTCTCTGGGTCTGGAACCTATCCCTCCAGCATGTTTTGCTCATTGTGATGACAAGGTTTAGATCCCTGGAGTGTGTGGCTCTGAGGGATTGGGATTTCTTTAAATGGAGCATGTCCAACAGCTCAGGGTTTTACATGGCCTTGTATGTTAAGCAGAGATCGCCTCTGAGTAGACGATATGCCACAGAGTATAGCTGGAGTTTTTTAGACGGTCAGCATATGGCATCTGCTTTAGGCCTGTGATTCTTTTAGTGAGGTATTTCTGTGGCCTTACCAGCTGTTGCAGATGTCTTGTGAGGTACATACCAAACGGGGCATTATACTCTATAATGGGTCTAATGAGGGATGAGTACAGTGGGACAATGACCTCCTTTTTTCTGGATGAAAAGCCCTTAGTGATGAGGTGTGCCACATAGAAGGATTTCCTGACTGTTGTGGTGATGTGGTTATCGAAAGTGATACCACTGTCCACCTGTGTCCCTAAGTCTCTCATCACACTTTCAATGTTTCGTGCCCTGCCACCTATGTGGTAATTCATGGGTACATGTTTTTTTTCAAAGGGGGTAACTATACATTTCTTGGCATTAAGCTTGAGCCCATGGCTCTGGCTCCAGGCATCTGTTTCTGTAAGGCCCTTTTGTAGAATATCCACATCATTTGGGGAGTCAATAATGGCTCCCAGTTTGCAGTCATCTGTGAACTTTGTTAGCCAGGGTCCCTTAGTGTTGGCCTGTACTTCAGAAAAGTAGATGCTAAACAAGAGCGGTCCCAGGATTGAACCCTGAGGTACTCTACTTGTCACTTGTCTGGAGCTGGATTTGGAGTCAGCTACTTTTACAGTCTGGGTTCTGTCAGTAAGCCAGTTGGCAACCCATCAAGTGACGTAGGGATTTATACCCAGCTTAGTAAGTTTATCTATGATTCCAGAGTGGGGGATGGTGTCAAAGGCCTTGGCGAGGTCCAGATAGGCTGTGTGGACCGGCTTACCCTCGTCTACAGCTCTGGAGACTGATTCGAAGAAGTTATCTTCATGTCATGCCTGCCCCAGTTGCTGGAATCTGTTTCTCTCTCTCTCTGGCTTGCCATTTCCATGGGAGGAGGGTTCTAATTAGCAGCTTTGGCCACAAAATTCCAACAAGTTAATTAATAATTATCTTCAAGTCGCATCATGCTACATGGCATACACAGGATAAACTCAGCATAATTGTGGTAGGCATGTTTCTGAATCAAGGGGAATGTTTTTCATCAGTAAAAGGGATTTATTTATCCCTCTGTTCCATGTTTTTCACCTCAGCACAACTGCAGTTTTGGAACCATGCATGTAAATTACTTAATATCCATTTGTATGGTGACATGTAGTACTGTTATACACAGATTTAAAATTATCTGGATGGCAAAACACCTTGATTATGGCACATAAAGGATACAACATGAGCCTGTTAGCACAGTGACAGACAATCTAATCTGCCTGTGTCCCAATCTAATCTTTCTGTGACCCAATCTAATCTGCCTGTGTCCCAATCTAATCTTTCTGTGACCCAATCTAATCTGCCTGTGTCCCAAGACTGATAAGCTGCATGGCAGGCAGGGGAGTGAAATGATGCATGCTTTAGAGCCACGCAACTAGCATCAATTACTATGTGAAGGGCACGGGCTACTGTCTCACAATCCCCAGTGCTGACCACCAAATTAACACATAAATGGTACCAAAACTTAACAGCAGGGCTGTAAGAAGGTTGGAGCAAGAAGGGTGGGTTCCCTGGACACAAGCAGTTAGGAAAGCAATTGGCACTCTAGTGCAAGCGCTTACTGGCTCCCAAACTGTCCTTGTAATAACACTGCCTGTGGCTGTAAAAGCATTTAAGTAACCATGATCATTGATCACAAATGCAGCTGCTTAAATGACAGGGATATTTAGAGTGTTTTATGAACCATAGCAAGGAGCTCTTTGCTACAGTTTACTAAATTCCCTTTCTAAATTTTACTGCTTTACTAAACTGTGACAAGGAGTCTCTTGCAACAATTCATACAAAGATCTTTTTTTTTTTTTTTTTTGCTCCTTTCAGAGTCGTAGAATTCATTTTTGTATGTGTGTATATATATATATATATATATATATATATATATATATATACATATATATATATATATATATATATATAATTTATTTATTTATATTTGTTGACCGGGAGTGTCCGACTGGACGTAGGTCCATTTTCAGTGGAGGCCCAGGGAGAAAAGCTCCACAGTTAAAATAAACAGACAGTAGTTACATTGGATTACATAGCGATTAACAATTTACATAGCAATTACTTACAACATATTTACAGATGACGAATATAGTACATCAGTAGACAACTAGAATCTTTATCTGTGAAGTACATAACAGACATTAACAAATGTTACAATAAGAAGTTCCTGCTGTATAATAAGTACTAGGCTTATGAGCATCTGAGCTTGCTATAATCAAGGTAGTTAGTGGAGTGGAAAGAAAGTATAATATACACAATATAAAGAAAAAAATACACACACACACACACACACACACATATATATATATATATATATATATATATATATATATGTATATATACATACATACATATACATATATTTGTATATATGTCTGTACACATTTATTTATCTATTTTGGTTCCTACCTTGATTTTAAGATATTTTTCTTCTATTTTCTCTGTGTTCTCAACTCTTGTCTGAGGGGGGAGCATCAAATGGAGGTTTATCCAGAATGTCTGACAGCTTAGCTATAGCTTTACCTAACAGAATACGTCAAATGCACGCTACTGCCTTGGATTATGACCAACATTTGCCACAGCCAAGCAAACATTACCTTAAAATGCAGAGCAGAATAAAATCACTGGCTTTCTAGGATTTAAAGCACCATGTTGTCAGCCCAGTAACTTCCAGTGCTTTCCTACCAGCACTAAATGGCTATTGGCCAAGATAATTCCGCATGCGTGCGCACACACACACACACACACACACACACACACACACACACACACACACACTGCTAGCCTATAGTGCTAGTATCCTCATTTCTTTTCATTATGGGAACGCACTGACACCAGATAGACCATTCCAGTACACTGAGAAGACAATTACTATTGATTTTTAAATAAACCAATTATAATATACTTGTTTACATGCATGCATATATTCACATATACATATAAATATTTCAGGCATGGGCAATAATGAGCTTCTAGTCTGCCAAATGTTTGATGGTTATGTTTGAAACAGACACTCTTTCAAAGGCAGATATTAACAGATCAAAAGTCACCAAGTTCAGAGATTACCCTTATTTACTAATACATAACTCTCAACTACAAGCTATTGAAACTGAAAAATAAAATTCTGTACTTGAAAGAAATAAAATTAAGCAAAGCAATTTGCAAGACTAAATATACTGCAGATAAGTACCTGCATGGGAACGATACATCATCCATAACGGATGGATGACATTTAGGAAAATACGGTCTATAGCTACTTTTGTTCTACTACTATTAACTATAATATCTATCAAAATTTATTTGCCTCTCATTTTTAAAATCAGTAAGCAGTTGTAGGAAGCTCATAGCCAATGAATCCCAGCCATGAGATGACAGACCAAAATGTAAAAATACAAAGTGTAAGTGCTGCCCATCAATTGCTTGCTTTTTGAACTTAAAATTTTCACTATTTCTGTTTTTTTTTTTTTTTTTTTTTTAATTTTTGGCCACTCATGCCTTATGTCAGAAGAAGAAAGTTACTCCTGCCCCACCTTGGGAGAGGTAGGTAGCCCACCTCAGCATCCTACTGGCAGCCATAATGATTTTATTTATATGTCTTGTGTACTTCCCCACCTTTATTCCTGATGTATGTCCATTACATCCAAGAACATCAGTTAGTGCAAGCTGCATATTCTGTAAACATAATATGATTTCTCAGTATCACTACCAGGGTTGTCATCTCTGCTTATGATCTCTTCCCTCCCACCTAGATAGGTGGTATATAGCACTGTTATATATATCCACCTTGCCTGTTTGTTTACTCTAGGGGAAGCTGTTCTTCTCTGGTAATATATAGCAACAAGTAGGAATTAAACTCAGCAAATGTATGCAAGGAGCACTTTAAGGTTCAGAGGATTGCAGCATTATCTATGAATAAAAGAAGACAAGTGGAGATTCTTATACAGCTTTGTAAATTCTACACATTTACTTCATATGTCTAAAGATTTACTGGAAATAGAACTGCATTTTTCCTGGTATTTCTAAAAAAAATAAACACACTTGTTTAGCTTACTACAGCTTTCTTACATTTTATATTTTACTGTTATCTTTATTAGGAGTGAGTTTTCTTATCACACGCACTAGAAATGAAGCTTATGTATTGAAAGTACATTTCAGTTTATGTTACAGAGTACCCTGTCTTGACAGACCACCTGTATTGGCACCATTTTGGTGTCTGTAATCTCAAACTTTAACTGAAAAACTTACCACTCTGCCCACTGGCTCTCTGTCACCACTTTAAGGGATAATGACCTCTAACTATTGTGAATCTTCTACCATGCAGGCAGAAATGAAGCTTTGGAAGCTTTTGAAGAGTGTAAAGTACACCCAAATGTTTATTTTGCACAGGGATTTTTTGAATATAATCATGATTAGCTAGTATTTGGAGGGAGTCCATTTAAGACATCCTTGACTTTCAGGAATACTTGCTCACAAGCCAGTGTTCACATGACCTTATCTGGCCTATTTTTTTATTTAAGCCATCAAACCAAGGAAATGTATGCACACTGTAAAAGAGATGAGATGCATGAAACTCCTCCGTCCCTTGAGAACACCAAAATAAAACTCCAAGTCGCCAAAATGTAAAACAAACAAAATTTATTAGGTTTAAGCTTCTCCCAAGCTTTTTGTCGGTTACAATACACCAACTTCCTCAGAAAACTCCTAAGATAAATAAAAGCGGAAACAACGTCACTCGATCACTACACTTTAAATACCCGCACATCGTATCTATAGAAGAATATACAAAATATCATTGAATACATATAAAAACTCCTCAAAAACATTATATTAATCAGAAAAAGAACCCGATTGATTAAAAACATATAAAAATAGTAGATGTTACTTATTTGATGAGCCAGCATGTTGGTAAATTTAATGAATGTAAACGATGGAATTTTAATGTCACATCATGCAATGAATGCAATAAATCAGAATGAAAATAGAAGTGAAAATAAACCATCAATAACCCCTGGGTACTTCATCTGATGCTACTACCGACTACAAAACAACTGCTACCGAAAGCTACTGTACAATCAAATAAAAACCTATCCTATTTGTTATTGTATGTATATTTATAATTAAAACTATTATCTATATTTTACTTGTGTGTGTATGCCAAAATGAAAATCAATAGGTACAACAGATACTATCTAGTCAAACTCTTAAGTTTCAATATACATGATATAGATAATCTGTCATTGATGCCTGGATAATGGCACGCATCCAGTCTGAGTTGCCAAACCAATTCTCTCCCTTCAAGGATTAATGAATCAGCGCCCCCCCCCCCCCCGCCATCCGATTGAACTTGATCGATGGCTAAGAAGGAAAATGAATGTAAAGGATTTTCCTTTACATGCTTTGCTAAAGCGTTTTCCACCTTACACTTCTAATAGCGTACAGATGCTCGTAAATACGCTCCTGTAATTTTCTGTCGGTTTTACCAACATAGAAGACTGGGCAGTGGGAACACTTAGCTATGTAGACATATTAAAGCTTTATTTAAGATTTACAGCATCAGTCATTCAACAGGTGGCACACTTGCGTTTGGTGGTTGAAGATCAGATGACAGTGGGTTCTATTCCCACCACAGGTACTTTGATATATTTTTACAATACTGACAATGCAGTGCTTCAAAAGGGAGGTTCTGTACTCCTAAGTGTGCTGCCCTTCAGATGAGACATTAAACCGAGGCCTGAGTTGCTGGTAGCTCAGTTGTATATAAAAGACCCCAAGGGACATATTTAAAAAAAGTGTAGGGGAAGTTCCCTGATGTCTTGGCCAAACTTCCACCAGTCATTATGAGTACCATCTTTCCTGAAAAGAGGACACTGGCCTCGTGGAACTAACCCAGTCAATAAAGAATAAGTAAACAAAATAAATAAAATTAAAGTCTGTAAGGAGTGAGTGTGGTACTAGAGTGAGAGGCAAATTTTCTATAATACCTCACTATCCCAAGAAACATCTTTACTTGTTTTACAGAAAAAATGTTAGACCATGCTTTTAGAGATTCTACTTTGGCAAGCACTGGCCAAATCTTGCCACCACCTACTCAATGTCCAAGGTAAGCCACTTCATGCATTCCTACCTGCATTTATTTACCTTAAAGATTAACCCTGTACTTTTTTAGTCTGCTCAGCACCTTCCCAAAATGTTTAACATGTTCTTGCCAAAGCCAACTATAGACGGTGGTTACATCTACATAAGCAATAGTCACCAACTCTTACTAGGAAATGATGTCCCAACCTCTGGAATGTTGCTGGATCATTTCACATCTCAAAGAACACATTGGTGAATTCATAAAACACAAACTCTATTAATGGTACCACCCAGTAATCCTTACCTGAATCAGCAATGGTTAGTCTTACCCAACTGCTCCAAAGCTTAATTAGTCTTGAACAAGTGGTAGGCATCTTGGCCTTTGTGACTATTCAGATTCCTACAACACTTGCTCTTCCTTCTATAGAGTTTGTTTGACTTACCACTGTAACCTGTAAGGAGACTGTTTGACATGACTTTTGGGATCCTGTATCAACACAGTGCTGCAGCTGCTAGGTACAGCTTGGTTTAGTTAAAAAAACATGTCCCTAAACTCTTGTGGTATTGCTCAGATTTTCTGAACCTCATGGAGGACAGCTGCTGTGACACTACCTCATCCTCTGAAACATCAGATGTAACCTCACTAAGAAGGTCTACCTCCATCCCTTCCTGTAACTGACTGCAAACACTATTTACCATTGTCTCTCTATCATGGTGGGGCTTCATAATGATAACATGGCATGCATCTCAACTGTCCCTGATTATGTAGGATATCACTGACTTTGCCTTATATTTATGGTTTGTTACTTGTAAATTTTCTGTTTTTTTCTGGCAAATTATTGAGGACTACAGTCAATAAATATTGACAGCGATTTGAGTTTCAGATTTAATATCCTTAAGAAAATACACACTATTCTAAAACCTGTTATTCTAGTACCCTTCTAAGTAGGTAACAGTGATACTTAAATTCTGTCCCTATTGTAGGGTTTTGTCTATTATTATTTTTGGCTTTATCTCTGATTCTTAAGCCAAGAGGATGGCAGATGTGTAACATGGTAGAGTTTGTGTTTTTGCCTTTTGCTTGGCAAACTTCACCACATAATTAATATCATGTACCTTCCTCACTATAGTGAAAGGCCCCCCATGCTGTCTGCAGTTTATTCTGCCAATCAGAGACAGCCACCATTGCCTTTTATCGAACAGTACATTATGTGGTTATCACTGTCCAATCATAACAGACCTTTTTTTTTTCCTGTTATGTTTCTGCTAGATACTCCTTTGCAAAGCTCCTGATTTTGCCATACCCAGCTCTGACATTCATCACATACTCTACTACAGACACCATGTAAAAATTACATTCATCTCCTCACAAAAATAAGCTTAGGAACCCTGTCATGTCCATAAAGTAGCTCAAATGGCAAAAATATGAATTTCTGGAGCATCTTTCTGTAAACAAAATAGGAGAGGGAACAGGTACCCAACCTACTCCAAGCTAAACTGATCGACAAGTACCCATAGCATGTCTTCAGAGCAGATTTAAATCTCTCCTTCAAACTATTTGCTTGTGGGTGGCAGTGTTAACTTGCTTGTGCCTCAGTGCTTCCACAAACAAGACATCAGGTCCAAATAAAGTTAGTTCCTCTGTACATTAGGATTTCCTCAGGAAAACACACCACACTGAAAATTTCTAGCAGAGACTTAGCACCTTTTTGTTTCAGTAATGGACAAGGCCAGTTCTTCATGATACTTAGCACCATACTCGGACATCATTAAGATATACCTCTTATATTATCCATGGATACCATCTGAAGCAGCACCCCAGAGACATACAATGGCATGAGAACAGGCTTAATTTTGTCTCCTGCCCTGTCAGCCTTTGAGTGCTACTCTGCTCACTCGTGTGTGCAGTACTCTCTCCCAGCTTCTGTAATGCCTGACAATAAAAAATTGTATAATTTTCCTTCTTGTGAACTTCATGCTCATATGACCTGAAAAAGGAGTATCATATGCTATATTCAGAAGTGCATGTCAGTAGGCTATTGGAGATTCTGGCTACTGTATCACATCTTTCTGCAGGCCTACGTCAGGAGTTCATGTACAATACCTTTTTGCCCAAATGTTCCAGTATATGGACTCCTGTTACCCTTGATAATCAGGGCCTCCTTGGACACCTCCCTCTAGTTCTGTAAGATGGGGTTTGTGAGATGTGCATCTCTCAGCTTTCTCTTTGTGATCCTTTCCAGTACCCCTTCAAATAGAAGGTTACTGGCTTTTGAAAATTGTGGCTCAGGTTTAGGTTTCCTATAGTACCTACCTCTTAATTTGAAGCAATCCCTTCCAGAAGAGGTCCATTGCCTTTGGATAGCTGTGGCTCAAATTCAAGTTTACTACTACTAACCTGGTCATCTCCTGAAGTAGCCACATTATCAGCCTCAGTTGGGGGTATTGATAAAGCCAGGATCTCTCTCCTGCCTACATGTAATTACATGTATACTGGGTAAGGCACCATCAAATCCATTTCCCATTAAAACAATAGCGAGGATATTATGAAACACTGCAACCTACCTTTTTCTCTGCCCCTTCACAGATTAATTGAATTCTAGCCAGAAGTACCTGAAAATGTGTCCATCTCATGGACCTAAAGGGATTGGACCACCAGGACATGTAATGCTACTCTCTAACATGTGCAGGCTTAACAAAAGTTATGCCTGACACAGTACCCCTCTAATCAATGTCTTTTTACCCTCTAGCAGGACATGTACACTCCCTTGTGATAATCAGGAGCAGCTACAGTTTCAAGAAGCTCACATCTGCTATAGTGCCATCTCTATTAGCTCCTGCATGTAGTTTTTGCTTTGTAAGCTGCTCATATGGACATTTTGGACCATGCTTAATTCACTTGGTTAAAGTGGAATATTTAACCACAAGGCCTTAGCATATACTAGAACAAGTTGCTTCCTCTCTTGCTTCTGGAATCTGCACTGATGTTTTAGATTGCCTTCAAGGGTTCTTTCATTCTCATATGTAATGCTAGGTATTCCCTTCCTGTGACTTTGTGATCTACTGCCTAGATATAGGTCACCCTTTCTATCCACTGCTTCAGCTGAAGTACATTCCCAGTTTATCAAGCAGATTCTCTTATCCTCAGCCAAGTTACTGGTACACTTCCTCACTTAGCATAAGATCTCTCAATACTTCAGATGTATTAATTTGACACTTACCACCAAGCTATTACAATAAGTGGTTATTTCTGTAATGAAATCACTCAGCCTACCTCCAGGTGTTCTCCTATGTTCCTCCCTAAATGTTTTTCTATAACATTTACATGTGACATTAAAACATTCAAATAAGAACATGTTTAACATTGGAATAATCCAGGCAGTCAGAATCAGACACCTTACATAATGCAGTCACAGCTTTCCCTGAAAGCTATTGAGTTAAAATGTGTTACCCACTATCTCTGGTTAATGTGGTCTTGTGTGCAGACCCAATCATGTACCCAAATAAAACTATAAAATTAATCTCCCTTTTGATGCAGAGAAAATAATCCAGGACTAATTCAGGCTTCTAAAGTTAGGTTTTTATTCCTACTACTCACTTGCATTTGGTAAAAAATGAACGGCTCCTTCATTTGCTGATACTATTTCTCTTTTCTCACTTCTTCCATTTCTGCTCCATAACCCTTTCAAGCTGAGTCTCCACTTCCTCCTGTGTAACTTCAAGCTGTCACATTACGTCTGCTACTTCAATTTCCAGGTGTTCATCACCAGATCTAGTCTCTTTAGTTCAAACTGAAATCACATGAGAACATACTTGGTGGCTGTTTTGCTGCATGCTGCATACCTACAACCAATCTCATGCTATCTGCAAGTCTAGTGCAATGAACTCTGACTGCCCACAGTGCAGCTGCCAATTCTTCCTCATTCAGACCAGTATCAGATGTTTCAATAAGCACTCTTTAACCAGTTGTTCCTCTGACATTTTGGCATATTTGTCAGAGCTCATTTTGCCTGTTTCCTATCTGACTGAAAAATAATATAATTGCTGTGCACTGCACAGCTGTGCATATGGTTGCAAGGGTACATATATTTTATGCTGGCAAAGCTGTTTTTCTGGCTATAAGTCCAGTTTACAATGTATCCATACCCCTGCCAACAAATTCACATATCATAGTATGGCCCTTAATTCTTCACAGCTAGCAACAATTAATCTGTGGCAGACAGGGGTTACAGTCTGTTAATGCACTCTAATGACAACAGAATTAATATGCTATGGGTAACACATTCAGCTTTCAAAAATGTGTATTACTGTCTCAGGTTATGACTAGCACTTGATCCACCCAAGTAAGCTTTGCACTGAACAGAGCAGAGTTATAAATCCTGGCTTCCAAGGATTTCATCCCGGTACCTCCTAGTGTTATATAACATGAACAAAATGTTTCCCAAGAGGGTCTAATGGTACCTTTTCCATACTAGTTTCCCTCTCTCCTGTCCTTAGGGCAGCATGGTGTCACCAGTTATACTAAGTTAGCATTCTAAGAACACAGTTACTATTCACATTTAAAAGCCAACCACAATATAATTTTTTGTAACTACGGCTTAAGCAGGCACTCTTTGATGGCGAGTGCCACCAAGTTCAGAAGTTACCCTTATACAATAATAAATAAACCACCAATCACAACCTGTTGAATCTGAAAAATAAAGTTCTTTATTTGAAATAAAAAAAATAAGGAATGCACTCTGCAGCATTACATGCATGGCAAATATGTACTTGCAGAAGAAAAAAGAAAAGATTTAAAAAGAAAAATAGCATTTACAAAATACCTTCTACAGTTAGTTGGCCCTGCTATTAACAAATAAAGAAAATATTTATTTATTCTATATGCCTCTTACTTGCATTTAGCAACTACAGGAAACTCAAAGTCAGTGAATTCCAGACATAAGCTGTCAGTGCCAAAGTCTTCTGTACACATTTCAGAAGGCAAAGTCTAACTACTACTCAATGCTGGTTGTCTGAATGTAGAGAAGTCTCAAGTTCACTGTCTCATATTTGGCTGTGAAAGTTTGCTATATGCACAGGCACCTAATTCTGAGAAAACTGCAGTCCATTTACGGTAATAAAGATTTAGTCATGAAATAAGCTCTGCAAATATGTGCAAGGAGCAGTTTCAACTCCAAAGGACAGCTACATCTCTATTAAAATTGATAATTCCTACAAGCTTTGTACACTGGTCTCCACATTTTACATTGTACAAGATTTGCTAGAAATACATCCAGAATTTTTACAGCATTCAGCTCAGCATAGCTTTTCTGAATTTAATGTTACTTTACTAAAAGACAACTGAAAGTTTATCACAATTTGTCACCGTGGGGGGGGGGGGGGGCACTAGTGGTTGGGGTCAGTATCAGCACCCCTTCCTTCACTGGGGAAGTATAGGCTTTGTCACATCTGGGTTGCCATTTAGAGAAGAAACAATGGGAATTCCACAGCCACACACATGTTGTTATATCTTAGCAGTAAGAGGAAGAGTGAACCAAATGTCTTGTAATTAAAGTCACACAAGCGTGTTGTGATTTACATAAAGCATCATTGGTTAACAAAAGTGCTTCACCTTCCCAAGTTCCATTTTATGCATTAAAAGTCTTCCTCAGAAAGGTGATATATGATGTCGCCCTCCCTGACCCTACAAGTGACAAATAGGGAAGACATGAGGGGCCAAAAAACAACTTAACACAAAAAAATGTGCAACTAGGATGCATGCATAGTAATTCTTTATGGAATAAGCAGCTTTCACACCCAATACTACTATTCTATCTGTGCTGCATATCCACCTGGGTCTTTCACAGTTAGGAACTCCACTTTACAATACATGTTTTATTCCGCAGCAAAGCTTTTTAGGGAAATACTTTACTGCTTAAATTAATACTGGGCTTCTTAAAAAATTGTGGAGAATAACACTTGAATTTTGAACTGCAACAGACAAGTAAGCAAGTAAATGAAAACAAAAGTGCTTCAGTGCAGGGCCAGATCCAACACAAGTCAACCTAGGCAGCTGCCTAGTGTCTGGTGCTAGGTGAGGGGGGGGGGGCATAAACATGAAGCATTTAAACAAACAAAAAATAATACCCAAGTTGGCCTTGCTGCTCTGGTTTTGCATGCAACAGTTCCAAAGTCTTCCCTTTCATTTGCTCAAATGTACAGCCAATGAGAGAGACAGAGAGAGACAGAGACTTCCAGGAGCTTGTCAATATTAAAACTGACCAATTACAGACAAGCATGTGATCTAGCAAGGGGAAAAATGCCAGTTCTGCAGTTTGCTTAAGACATCTCCATATTTACTGTGGATCTGATAGGTCTTGCGCATACTAGAGAGAATTTGAATACAGAAGAAAGAATATGGCCTGGAGGGTGGCACTATTAGCTAGAGCAAAACATTTTTGCTTTGAAATGTCACTTGCTAGTCAAATAACAAAAGCTTTATTATTTTTCACTATTTCATCACAATTTAATATGCTCATTTAATTCTTAATTTTCCTCAATTTTTGAATTTCAAAAGTGAATGCATTCCTTTGTAAATATAGCTTTATGAAATCCTACGCTCATATTTTAACACATGGCTGGTATCTTTAACAGCAATATGCTATGTGCATTGTTAGTTTTGTACTTGGCCACGTTTGTGTTTCAATGCTAATAGCTTCCATTCTGCTATCTCAAAAATTTGAAATCAATCCAAAGCAATTAGGAATGCTTTTAAGTATGTTTGCTATTCACTTAAACACCTTTAAGGAATTTAGCTATTCTCTGTTAATAAAATAATATGACTTGCATTGCTGTGTTGCTTTGAAAGAATAAGGATTTCTTGTCTTGTATCCTCTGTTCTACTTAACTGTAACCATCATTGTTCTGTCACAAGAACAGGGATTTTAGGAGGGGAGGGACAGTTGGAAGGTATATGCTGCACCATTTCATATTTTTCTGGGAACAATTTTATTGTGGGATTTTTTTCATCTGCACATCTATCTCTTAAGAATAAGCAGTATTGCACATTAGCAGTTCTGGCCTTTGAACTGGAGCTAAGCATACATCTTTCAGCTTCAAGTTTTTGCAGCTGCAGAAAACTTTTTTTCAGTACTTTTGCATGAGATTGTCTAGGGTAGTTTTTTTCCCTGTAGTAACTTAGTTTTTATTCCCCTTTACCCTTCACTTTGTTTTCACTCAGTGCAAAACATTTTTTTTTTATTTCAGTACTTATTGAGTGGAGACAGTTCGGATTTTAGTCTTCAGTGTAAGTGGCTCAGAAGAGTGAAACATGAGTGCTGAGATAGGTTCTTGCAGAACTTTAATATTGAACTGAATTAAATGGATAATATAGGTTCATAGGTTCATACTAGGCTATCTGCCCTGGGGCAATTATAAGCCTAGCCCGATTCTGTATGGCTTACGCCACCCCTTGATTTGAGTATACTGTGCCCTTTTTAAGGTTTAGTTTACTGTGCCTCTGTCTAATAGTGACACGGGAGTAATTATTTCTCATTTCATGCTGTAAAAAGCTGCTGAAATTTTTTAAAAAGATAATTAAATCAGACAGTGCTTTGTCTGGTATTAAGCACATGGGATTAAGGCTATGAGCTATTAATGAGCTGCTCCCTGTGGTACAAGGTTTGATTCCCTTAGCCGTCCCTTGCTTAGTGTGTGACCTTGAGCAAATCACTTAGCCAGACAGCGCTTTAGGGCAATTGGGAATTTGTGTTAGGCTCCCTAATGGTCTTGTGGACTACAAGCCAATTAACTAGCTATATTCTGGTGATGTACCATTAGTTGACATCTGTGGGTAAATGGTTTAGTAATGGAATATTGTTTGGTAAAACATGCTGCTGGATATATATTATATGGTATAAATTGTTCAAGTTCTTCTGAAATTGTATATGATTTTCCTTCCTGCCCTTGGTAAGGGAAAAACAGAGACAGTAAAGTTTGCACAACACATATTATCATTATAAAGGTTCCTTGTCTTGGAATTATGCAGAAAAAATATGTATCTTCTGTACTGCGGCATTGGTGCCCTCTTCCCTACCCCTTCTCTGTCTGTATGCCTCATATACTATTGTGAAGAACTTTATTTATAAAGCAGCAGTCATTTTACTTACAACCTCAGTGGGTGGCTTTGCAGATTTACCTACTCTGACATTTTCCAGTAGAATGGGAGAGTTCCACGATTGACAGAGAGCCTAGCCAATTTGGAGCATGTTGATGATGATTAAAAAACACTGTGCACCTCAGCCATCATTTAGAACAATGGCTTTAAGTGCTATAAGCTCTACAAGGTATATCAGGACCCCCCTCCACCTGAAAAAGTGAGTCATAAAATTCAGTATGCCCCACTCACACATAGCATATATATTTCAATTTAATAAGGCAATGCTGCATTTTTGTCAGAATAAATGAAAACCATTGTCATTTTGATTTTCTTGTTACCATACCTGACATCAAGAAATTTGACTTAACTCAGATCTTAATTTTTTCTCTAAATGAAACAGAACACACTGAAATTATAGAAATTGTTGTCAGTTAATCTAAACTTGTTGTCACTGAAATTCTGACTGGCTTTAGCCTAGTTTTAGCACAGGGTTGCAAGTAAACAGTCGTAAGGGTCAAAACCTTACATTTTTATACAGTATAACAGAACAAACACTGTATCAGCTCATCTGTATAGCAGGGGACATGCTGACTAGGTAGAGACATGAAGAAGGTAGCAACAGGAGACATGGGTATTAGCCAAGAGATGGACTGTATGAGAGGGTACTTGAGACAGGTGGCAACAGCTGACATGACACTCTCATACCCTGAGGGGTGCTGATGATGATGATAACAATGATTGTATCTGCTGTCAAAAGTAAGGTTTTCATTCTTTTTTCTAAATGGGAACTGTGCAGTTTCATGGAGACAACTTTTGTGATTCCCAGCTGAGTATGTCAGCCACCTAATCAGCTAAGTGGCTGCATCCCTCTCCTTGTAGTACTGGTTTTAGAGTTGATTATATTTAAATGGTGAGGTTTATTCATCAATGGGATGCAAAATGTGAATCTGTAATTGACCTTTTATACATTTTACTTATAATACTGGGATTCAGAGAAGTGGTGGTTACAAGACCGACACAGTCATTGCAAATATCTTAACTGCATTGCAAGTGAACTGAGCATATGGTAAAGTTAACTATTTCCAGCTTAGCTGTTGCTACACTTACACCCTTACTTTTTTTGCATTATGTTTTGACTGCAGTGTCTCCACTGTAGTTTAGAAATCTTCCCTCTGGCTTAACTATTATCCAAAGGCATCTCAGATAGATCCAGAGAAGTATTAATTCCCCATTACTCATACTTCATCAGACCTGTTATTAAATATAATGCACCTTTTGGCATGTATTTGTCTGAACATGTCACTCAGTATGAAAGACCTCACAGATTCATAACTGAAAAGATCCATAGCCTCAAAAAGTCTTAGTTATCAGGCAAGAGTGGCAGCCCTCTCTCTGTACTCAGTTTTTATAGACTACTCTCTAGGGATCTGTGTGCAGTACTTCAAGCCTTAAAGGATTCAACCCTCACTGATCTTCTCTTCATTCACAGAAATAAAATGTTGCTCAAATGTCCAGTTAAAGGAACTAAACCTTCCTGAACTGATAAATAAGACACACTGGCAGACTAACACCCTTGCCAACTCAAGGGCCTCAAATTCTCCTCTGGTTTATCTTGTATTGACTTCCTTCAGGCTAGAATGAATTTTTAAGTACGGATTATTGGCTAGACTTGTAATGGTCTGCAAACTGACTGCCTATTACTTACCAATGAAACTATGAACCTTTATTTCTTATTATTCAGAAAATGCAAATCAATGTAAAACCTGTTGTACTGTTAACTTTTTCAGTGAATTACAGTTGTGCGTTTACATTTCATTTGTCCCCAGTTATGCAAATTGCTTCTCATATGTCCACATGTTTTTGCCATGTCCCTCTTTAAATTCTTCATTTTCTGTTAAATCGATGAGGATTACAGTCAATAATGCCAGTCATTACAGTTTCATAGTTCTTATTTTCTTATTGTTTAGAAAATGCAGGTCCATGCAATGCATGTTGTTCTCTCAACTTTTAAAATGAATTAGGAAACATATCAGAACGGATAATTTATTAACACAAGTAGCAACAAAGTGTCCATTCTTCTGAGCCTTTGTTTATTTTTGTGTTGCTTATAGCACTTTTGTTGTTTGTTTCATTGCTGAATTTATTAGAGAAATATTTGAAATATATTCTTGATTTTGTGTCTATATCTCTGATCCTTGATCTAAGAAGGCGAAAGACCAGAAGAGAGTTGCAGTGGCTTGCACTTTATGCTTCTGACAGCAGTGAGCTGAAATACATTTCTGGGCCATTACTTTTGTACTACATGGTTCTGACAACAGTAATTTGAAATATATTTCAAAGCCATTATTTCTGTATTTATTCACTTGATCTCAAGCAGATCTCTGATGTGTACAGTCATACAAGTGTTTGTAATTTTTATTCACATGGGTGTGTGTGTGTGTGTGTGTGTGTGTGTGTGTGTGTGTGTGTGTGTGTGTGTGTGTGTGTGTGTGTGTGTGTGTGTGTGTGCATGTACACATGCTTACAAAGGGGAATAGTTCTCAGCTGTCACCAATTTTGCCTTATATTTGTGGTGTGTTCCTTGTAAAACCTCCGGTTTTCTGGCAAAGAGCTGTGGACTGTAATAACTAAATAATGACAAATGTAAGTTTCTTACTTACCTACATTTAAAATCTGTTTCTGATTAGTGGGTCTCTCTCTGATTTTTGCTCTGGGGTAGTAATGAGGTGTAAACTGTTGCACTGTATGGTTCACACTGCAGCGAGTTGATCTACATTTGTGTGTCATTATTTATGTGTTTGCGCATTCGTTTGATAGCAAGCAAACACGGTCATACAAGGGGTTGTAATTGATGGCCACATCTGTGTGTGTGTGTGTGTGTGTGTGTGTGTGTGTGTGTGTGTGTGTGTGTGTGTGTGTGTGTGTGTGTGTGTGTAAATACTTGGTTCCTGTACCCTAGAGTAGTTATTGGGTAAAGGAAAAATGGACTGTAATAAAAAGGAGCATCACCACATGGGCCATGTTGTTATGCTATGATCTTCGATCTCTTTGTTTTGTTGACTGTGTACAGTGTGTTTATTATCTGGCTGTGAATAAAATGGACAGCATGAAGTCTACACATTTAATTTTAATATTTAACTATGAATACATTTTTAATTTAGCTTGTTTTCGCAGACATGTCGGTATGAAATGCACTGTGTTGGCACTTAGGGTAGATGAGGAATTCTACAAGCTGTTAATGAAGTGCTTCCTGTAGTGCAGGGTTTGAAGCTCGAGCCTTTGTTTGTCAACGGTGTGTCTGACCCAGTCATTTCACTAGGCTTTGCTTTTGGGCTGCCCCTTTAAAGAGACATTTGATTCCAGTGGTCTGTCCCAGACTGTTAGCAAATTCATTACACATCATCTTTTGAATCACTGTACCTTTCACATAGCTGCTAAATAGTGTTTTGCTATATGCTACTTGAATCAAGCACAGCTTGTACTGTAATGGCATGCCAGATGCCCTTTTAATAAATGAGAGTTTCAAGGGAAGAGACATCAACAGTTGCTCATGTTAAGTCTGTTTCCAATGCAAGAGGAATTTTGTTTTGTTTAGAAAATGGATGTTACTGTACTTCTTTAAATTTTGAAATAAAAGTTTTAAATTAAATCCAAATCTATGTCACTGTAAAAGTAATGGAAAAAAAACAGTATGCGCACTGACAGGTATGACAACTGTTCTATGGTAATTGGGGAGAAATAGCCAAGTAATTAGACACTGGTATGTCTGGGGTGTCCTGGTCCATTATCCTGCCTATGCCCTATTTGACCATGATCTGATTATAATTCACTGAAGTCTGAAGACCTACACTGGAAAATAGGCAATTGCAAGATGATACAGATACAGGAAACGCAAAACAATATTTTTTGCAGCAAATGACGAAAAACAGTGCTGTTAGGCAAGTTTGATTCAAGAAAAACTAATGGACTCCTTGAAAATGTAACAACTCTAACAAAACCAAACAACTAAACTTGTGAAGAGTCACTTAATGCTTCTTCAGAGTGGTATATCACCTACAATTTTTATGATAGCTGAAAAGAAGCAGATTATACAAAATGGTTTGGCATGATGCAGTATCAACACTGATATACTATGAAAGAAAAAGGTGGGCCAGATTCAATAAAGCCTACACTAAGTGTACACAATATGTATTCAAGAACATTTTTATCACATTTTTGTGCTTTCTAAGTGTACATGTAGTCTACACTTTGTGGTAACCTTTATGAATCCCTGTCAATATTTGAAGCTGCAAGAATACAGTTTAAAGGAAAACTCTACAGTAGAACTTAGAACATCGATTTTTTTCACTCTATCTCTATTTTCTGAGTTATTTTAACTGCTTCTTATAGAATTTAATATGTTTTCTGCAAAATGGCTGTCAATGGGGCTTGACATATCAACATGATCTTATTTTTCTTCAAGGCCTTCTCTTTCCCATAATCCATTTCAAGTGTTTTTTTGTAGTCCAAGATGAATTGACAGTCCTCCCTCCACATTTTGATAAATGTGCTGATACTTTACAAGAATTACAAGAAAAAAAATCTGATTTTTCTCTAAATGTCAGAGACATCCTTGATACTACATTCAAAAATGTAAAGTAGTACAAACAAACATTTAAGGTTTAAAGCTTAGCATTTAAATACTGTGATGCTGCTTATGCAAATTTGTCAAAAGAGGTGACAACTGCCTTTGAGCCATTGACTGATCTAATTGCTCTGTTTTACTATGAAAGGCTACATTGGAAGCAGCTGTGAATCACTGTAAGTTCTCATCCTCTCTGTAATAAAGACATCGGAAAAAGTACAGTTTTGTACCTACCATAAATGTAGATGTTCGAGGATCCACATTGCTGCAGTCCTAACTATTGGGTAGTCCGCTGTCCAGTCGGCCCGAATACCAAAGTATAAGGCTGACGTCGGTCACGGCGCATTAGACTGACGTCAGTACGTCAGGGTACTAATGCGCATGACCGACGTCATATCCTCAGTCTTTTCTTGCCCCAGATGTCAGAAGACCCTAAAAAGACAAGGCCAAAACCAAAACACACCAAACACACCTGCACCAAAAACATATACAATATATACAAAGGTACCAGAAAATAATCTCACCTACACAACCACCCCTAAACACAGAGGGGAAGGAGGGAGGGTAAATTGGACTGCAGCAATGTGGATCCTCGAACATCTACATTTATGGTAGGTACAAAACTGTACTATGTTCTTCATTCCACATTGCTGCAGTCCTAACTATTGGGTAGAATCCCAAAGCAGAGGTAAGGGAGGCTGGCAAATCATAAGGAAGCAGGAGCTGATAACATGCCTTGCAAAATAGCTGTGGCAAAACCAGCCCTAGACTTAGAGTAGAGAGGAAGGTGGTAATGCTTAGAGAAAGTATGCACTGAACTCCAAGTAGCTGCCTCCAAAATATCCTTAGTTGCCACCCCCCTTAGAAATGCTGTTGAAGTGGCAGTAGCCCTGGTGGAATGAGGCCTAATCCCAGCTGGAATCTCTTTGCCATGATGGGAATAACAAAATGCAATGCAAAACCCAATCCACCTAGAAATAGTTTGTTTTGACACAGGCTTGCCCTGCGAACTCAAAGCAAAAGAAACAAACAACTGCTGAGACTTTCTAAAATCCTTAGTCCTGCTTAAATAATAACGCAATTGCCTGTGTACATCTAAAGTGTGCAAAATCTTTTCCCCTTTATTTTGGGGATCTGCATAGAAAGTAGGCAAATGAATAGTTTGGTTTAAAGCCACACTAGAAACCACCTTAGGCATAAAGGAAGGATTAGTACGTAATGATACCCTATCCTTATGAAAAATCAAAAAAGGCTCAACCGCCATAAGGGCCTGTAACTCAGAAACCCTTCTTGCAGAAGTAATGGCCAACAAAAAAGCAGTCTTCCATGACAAGTATTTCAGGTCAGCAGTAGCTGCAGGCTCAAAAGGTTGTAGAGTAAGTTTCTCCAACACAAAATTGAGATCCCAAGCAGGAGTAGGAGCTCTACGTGGGGGTCTTATATTCTTTGCCCCCCCTAAGAAATTGCTTGAATAAAGGATGTGAAAACAATGGTGGGTCACAATCATAGTGAGCTGAAATTGCTGCAGCATGAATCTTAATGGAAGAGAAAGACAAACCTTTGCCCAATAACTCAGTAAGATATTGAAGAGCCACACTCAAATTAGGCTCCGAAATCTCCAAATTCTGTGCTGCAGACCAAAATAAAAATCTCTTCCATTTTTCTGCATACACTTTCCTTGTACTAGGTCTTCTGGCTTCCATAATCACATTTAAAACTTGTTGAGGAAGTTGAGACCTGCTGTCTTTCAAAACAGAATATGCCAGGCTGTTAGATGAAGAGTTTGAAGCTTGACATTGAGCAGATGACCGTCCCTCTGAGACAATAGGTGTGGAATCAAGGGTAAAGGCCATGGAGGCTTCCTTACCAGACTCCTCAGTAATGGGTACCAGTGCTGCCGAGGCCAATCTGGAGCTATTAAAATCATCCTTGGCTTGTCTTGTCTGACCTTTAGAAGCACCTTTGGGAGAAGAGGCAGAGGTGGAAAAGCATACACATGAAGATTTTTCCAACTGAAAGAAAGAGCATCCACTTTCCAAGCTGTGTGATGAAATCCCTTCGTGCAAAACTTTGGCAGCTGGTGGTTTAGTGGAGAAGCGAACAGATCTATGTCTGGAGTTCCCCATGACACTGTCAATTCTTGAAATACATGAAGATCCAGTTTCCACTCGTGGGGATCCATGATTTGTCTGCTTAACACATCTGCTAAGGAGTTCTGTGCTCCCGGCAGAAAGCTTGCCTGAAGAGTTAGTTGCAAGCTGAGCGCAGTCTCCCATAAAATCATTGCTTGCCTGCACAATGGGTAAGAATGTGTTCCCCCTTGTTTGTTGATGTACCACATGACAGTTGTGTTGTCTGTTAGAATCAACACCTGCCCTGGAAGAAGTAACTCCTTGAAAGCCATTAATGCAAACTGGACTGCTAACATCTCTTTCATGTTGATATGTAGATGCTGTAGTCTGGCAGGCCACTTGTCTTGTATCCACTTTCCATCTAGATGAGCTCCCCAAGCAATGTCTGAGGCATCTGTCGTTAGAATCTGACTTGCCTCTGGCCGGGTCACAGAGAGTCCCTTGTTTAGGTGACATTCCTGAGCCCACCACAAAAATTCCTTTTGAATGCAAGGTATTATTTGAATGACAGTGTCCAAATCCTGGCAGTGCTGTGTCCATAGATTTTTGAGATACCATTGTAGCTTCCTCATATGCAGTTTGGCATTGGGAAGCACCAGAATACAAGATGCCATGAACCCTAAGGCTTGAAGGACTGTCCTTGCAGTCAGCCCGGACTGAAGAGATAATTGATGGAAGTAACTGGAAAGATTCTTTTGTTTGTCCGGGGTTAGAAAGGCCATCTGGGCTGCTGTATTCAGTCTCACACCCAGAAAGCACATGTCTTGAGAGGGTACTAGACTGGACTTTATTTCGTTCACAGAATACCCTAGGCATCTTAGCACTGCTATGACATATTCCAAATGCTGTAGAAGGTCTTCCTTTTCTTGAGCCAGAATCAGGCAGTCGTCCAAGTAAGGATAGATTTAAATTCCTTTTAGCCTGAAGTAAGCTATCACTGGAGCCAGAACCTTTGTGAATACTCTGGGCAGTAGATAAGCCAAAGGGCAATGCAGAGAACTGATAATGAGAATTTCCAGCTCGAAAACGCAGATACTTTCTGCAACTTAGTCGTATAGGCACATGAAGGTAAGCTTCCTTGAGATCTAAAGTTACCATCCAGTGATCTTTGCCCAGTAGAGGTAAAAGCTGTTGTAACGTCAACATTTTGAACTTTGGAATGTCCAGATAAGTGTTGAGGATAGATAAATCCAAAATTGGTCTCCACGTGTTCCCCTTCTTTGGTACTAGGAACAGGCGAGAATAAAATCCTAGGCCCCTTTCTGGCACAGGAACTGACTGAATGGCTCCTATTTGGAGTAACAGAGAAATTTGTCTGCGAGCCTCTGTTCTTTGTAGAGGAGGAATGTCTGGCATGCCTTTGAAAGGAGGCAAGGTATGGAAATAAAACCTGTAACCGTGGTGAATGATATCCAGAACCCATTTGTCTTGGGTAATTAAATCCCAATTTCCTTTGAAAAGAGACAGTCTTCCTCCTAGAGGTGCCGCCAGGCGAGAAGGTACTGGCAGCTGAAAAGGCAGGTCATTGGGTCTGCTTACGAAAGGACTGACCCCTGCCCTCACCAGAAGTCTGAGCAGGTGAACTCCCTGTCCTAGGCCTAAAGAACCTTGAGCTCTGCCCCTACCACGTCTAGACCTACCCCTAGACTGGGAATCATAAGCAGGATAAGTCCACCCCTTAGTAGGCCAATTTCTACTAAACTTCGGAGGCTGCACCAGCAAAAAATCCTTAACAGTTTGCATAGACTTAGCCTTGTCCTCCATTTTCTTTAAAACTGCTTCCACAGGCGAACCAAACAACACATCAGACTGTAAAGGAGCATCCAAAATCCTTGTCTTAACATGCTCAGCTAAGTTCTGATCTCTCAACCAGGCGTGCCTACGAAGAACAGAACCAGTGGCAGCCACCCTGGAGGAGGCCTGCACAGCATCAAAACCACATTGCAAGGAATGTTTACCCACTTGTTCAGACACATGAACTAAATCCTGCAACTCTTTACACTCAATACCTTCCGCCAGAGCATCCACCTTAGATTTCAACTGTGAAAGAAGATAATTCTGATATTTTAACATGTGAAACTGACAATTCAACGCCCTCATGGCTAAAGTGGAAGAAGTATACACTTTCTTTCCCCATCTATCCAAAGCCCTTGCCTCTTTATCAGGAGGGACAGGATTTTTAACAACTGAGGCCTTCACACCTTTAGGCCCCTGAGAGACAGTTTCCGGGTCTGCCCTAGGACTCTTAAAAAGATACTTATGAGCGTCAGGCACCCTATAATACCTATCCGGTTTAACTTGGGCAGGAGGCAAAGAATCAGGATTCAGGGAAGCCTCTGCAAAAACATCTTCCACCACATTCAAAACAGGAGGTATAGCTAAAGGCCTATGCTGGGGTAAAAACAAGAATTCCCTAAGCCTTTTCCTGGAATCAGAGAAATCTTGACCTTCCCATTTAAAATGCTCCCTCATGGAATGCAGAGTCTCTGAAAACGAAAAATCCTCAGGAGGAGAAGCAGAAGGAGTAGAATCATCCACATCAGAATCAGAATAAGGAGGGTACTCCTGCAAGTCTTCAGCCGAAGACTCAGAAGCCTCCGAGCATTGCTCAAAACTCTCAAACTCAGGTTCCACCCTAGGCCTCTTATCAGGAGGGGGCATAGAACCCCTTATCATAGTAATCAAATCCTCTGCCATTTTAAGCATATGTTTTTTAGGCAAAGACCCTGAGGCACTAGGAGAAACCCCCACTGAAGCAAAACTTGGCCTGCCCCTCAAAGAAGCCTTGGAAACAGAAGGGGAGGCTCTAACCACCTTAGGAAGAGAAGGAAGAACAGCCACCTGAGAAGCCCCCTCAGCCTGGCCTACTTCCTGAGAGCATACATCCTGTAACAGTAAAGTCTCTCCCTGAGACTCCAAAGAAACACCTGGCAAAACCTCCGGCTCCACTGAGCCCTCTAAAGAACCGCCGTCTGGGACTGTCGGTTCTTCCACTCTAGGCTTTGCTGCTTTGTCCTTGCGTTTTTTAGCAGAAGCCGGCGTCGGAGCATCCGACGGCATTTTATAATTACAACGCTTCCCAAACACTAACCTGGCACAGTCTAACCTTCTCTTAATAGTGCGTTTGTTAAATCTAGCACAAGAGCGGCATCCAACAACGTCGTGCTCAGGCCCTAAACAAGGTATACACAAAGTATGGTAATCCCTATGAGGTATCTGTTTCCCACAAGAAATACAGTTATTCACTTTTTCTGACATCCGGTTAAATACTGAGGCAAGAAAAAACCAAAATATTCTAACGGGTACTTAGCCAACTTTGATTCGGTCTGAAACTCTGGCTTCAGAAACTTTCAGAACGCCAACCTGCACTCGCAAAATTGCTTCTGCATCGGACCATGCGGCAAAAAAGACTGAGGATATGACGTCGGTCATGCGCATTAGTACCCTGACGTACTGACGTCAGTCTAATGCGCCGTGACCGACGTCAGCCTTATACTTTGGTATTCGGGCCGACTGGACAGCGGACTACCCAATAGTTAGGACTGCAGCAATGTGGAATGAAGAACATCAGTTTCACACCTCTCTGCCTTGTTTACAGCAGCCTGAGCTCCTGACTACAAATTTCTGTGTCTGTGGTATGTCATGCAAGTGTAGACAAAACTCCTCTGCAACTTATGTGAAAAGTTAAACTTAAAAAATGCGGGTGGTCTTTCCCTTCCTTTGATACCAAAGTTAGGAAATTAAAGTTTTATAAAGTACAAGCAGGTTTCAGGTACCTACACAGTACTGGGATTAAACTGTAAGGAGAAAAGCAACCTAAGAGTTGAGTTAAACTGAAGGAGAAGGTGGAGTTTTCTTTTAAGTGAAAACAAACAGGACAGATGCAGACTCTTGCTCTAAGAAACTACTACCTAGAAAAACATTTTTTTTTTCAGAGTTTAACTTTCACTATAGTTGTAGAAATAGCACAGCAGATGAAATTTCAGACAGTACTCAACTGGAGTGTAAAAGAAGCGATAATCTGAATATTATTTTCTTAGATAAGTACCATCCCCTTTCTATCTCCCACACAGTTCAAGAATGATATCTTAGTAAAATAAAGGGATATTACCCAGAAAAGTAGCATTCCAAGTATCAAATTTGTCTGACAAACTGCACAAAGAAAAATAAAATAGGAACCAGAGGCAAGTGTAAACGTTATGCATAAAATCATTAAACAGTACTGCTTCAGAAAATAATGACTGCTGTCCAACAACTGTACAAATCATATCAGTGGTTCTAGTTCTGGAATAATTTCAGTAGCAATTACAGTATAAAGCAAAAATCTTGTAAACAGAGCCTGATATAAATTGAATTACTTCTATAGCCAACTAAACAAGGGACAGTTTCAGTTTCAATGGATTGCTGCAACACTGCTAAAAGGAAAAGAAAACTATATAATAGTACTAAAATTGTGCTAAGGTGAGATATATTCGTGGGCAATGTGATACAACCTAGCTCCAAACATGGTGGACTTGCACACTCTCTACAGCAGATTTATGCAGTATAAGGAGACTGCACAAGCATTGTGGGGCAGAAGAATGACAAAAATCAAAATAAATGTCAGCTAGTTAGTTAGATACTTGGTTTACATTTGTTTACCAGGGTAGAAAACTGATCACTACTGACCAATTCCAGGCTCACCCAGGTTGTGTTATTTAAACAATCAATTTGTAAGTAGCAAGACAGCACTGCATATGGTTAAAGAAAACGCACAAGCATTTAGAGTCATAGCTGCAAAGTGATACCTAAAGTTAATATAGAAATCCAGTGTCTAATAACTACTGACCATTATTAGTTGAGAAAAACCATGAGGGATAGTGAGTAACTGATAGAGGTAAGAGTCCATGTACAATTTAGATAGTACTGAAATGGACTATATACATATTTACAGAGTAAAATTAGTTGATTACATCTTAACAATAGTAGTGAGTAGCCTAATGAGGGAGTCTGGTTAGGAATATTTAAGTGGCGTGTCCAGATTTGAGGCATTTATATTTTGTATTTGAAGGAGCCATTTAAATTGGATTAGAAGTATGAGTAAACTGAGGTGTCAAAGATATCTAGTGGAATGGAGTGACATAGTTTGGGGCCAAAGAAGACAACTGTGATCAGTGGAATGTAATCTTGATCTGACCATTTGTGGAGTTGTGACAACTGGTAACCTTTGCATGCTGCATATGTGTTTAGTGATGCCATTAAAAAGCTAAAACAGATTTTGCAAGGACATGGACCTGTGTTTACTGCAATTACCTATCAAACAAAATGTCCTGTTCTCTCATGCCTGAGAATGTGGCTGAAATGGTTAAACAGCTGCAGAGAGTAATTTTATCTAATGTAGCACAGCTGAACAAACCATAAAAACGGTACCATTTATAAAGAGAAAGAGAGAAATATGTAGAGCAGAATGCATGTAAACTTAAAATGCTATTATACAGAACACTACAAGTTGGTCACCACTTCTTGCCAAGGCTGGGTGGTATTATGACTGCACAATATAATAACACGAAACTTTGACAAATGTATTTATTCTTAAGAAGCAGACACAGAATCCAAACAATATCTGATAATCAATGTGCACAAAGGTCTATGAGTTTAATGATTTTGCCTCGGAAAAGTCTTTGAAAGTGTCTCAGTACTAACTATCTAGCAAATAATCAATGATAAGGTATTAAAAGACATTGCAGAGTGTCTTATACTGGATGGTGTGATTAGTACTGAAAGAGCAAATTGAAGACTGTAAAATGCTTTAAACATGTACTGGAAGAGATGAATTAATATGGACTTTCAGCAAACCTTAAGAAATCTCACAAATTAATGCAGATTATGCTCTGGGTTTCTCACATCAATATGAATGGACTGCACATAATAAAACAGAAAATGGATGCAATTGTTAGTTCACTGAAACCAAATGCTGCGTCATTTTATCTTTGTTGAGAATAAATTATAATAATGACTCATCCTGAGTAATGCCGTAGTACGGCAGCTGCTTAATTTCCTTTGAGACAAGAATAGTGTGTGGAAGGAGAAAAATATCATGCAGCTCCTTTCATAAAGTAAAATCACTACATACTTACAAGAATTTGACAACTCTGAATAAGTCTAGCAAGTCTGGGAGTGGTACATTCTCACAAATGGAAAACATCATGAAAAAAGTGTCATATTTTGTGCCATGAACTTTAAATTCAGCAAAATACAACTATTAATAAACAGACAAACCCTGAAGTAGGGAAAACATGTATCTGTATAAAAGAAAACTCAGCAACTTCATTGCAAGTACTGAACTCGCATTAAGGAATTCCATTGTGGAGTGCAAATATGGCTGAGCAGAATGTTCCTCCTATAAAAACATAAGCTTGACTAGCAATTCATAAAAACAGCCACATCTGATGAAATAAATACAGGCTGCCCAAACATATTTGCAAAATGTATTAGAAATGTATTATGGATTTGGGGGATATTTTAACTTCTGAACAATCCCAGAGATGAACACCATTATAAAAATATACTATGTTGTTGTTTGTCTTTCGGCTTTTCCCGGTAAGGGGTCACCACAGCGGAACTCCAGTCCGCTAATGATTGGCAGTAGATTTTTATGAAATGCCGAGGTGCCAGCTTGATGCTCAACCTTCAACGAAGGCACACCCATTTACGCACGCATGTCTTTCAAATGCTACTCAACCACGGGGAGGACATGCAGACTCCACACAGAAGGCACTCCCAAGCCCAGCCGAGAATCGAACAGGAGAACCTCTTGCTGTGAGGTAACAATGCTACCGTCGTATCACTGCGGCTAGCAAATAAATATCAAAATATACTATGAATAATCAAAATGCACACAGGTATATGAAACAGCAATGTTTGGTTGGGGTCAGCCATGTGACAGACAACTAGATCAGTTCTGATACTGCAGCCACTATTCCCCCACTATGTTTAGAATGTAGTACGAAGGAATTGTAATTCATAATCTAATGTCAGGTGTTCTGGAACAGTTAATACAGTAGCAAGATCCAAGCTGGTCAATATAAAAGCTAACAACAAAACTTGCACTGGATGCTGGTTTACTCTGATTTTGCCATTGTATGTGTACGTTTATTCTGTGGAATGGCCCACTGTTCTAAACAAACGTGTTTATGTTGACTACGATGGCCCATTGCAGAAAATTCCATTCACTGTGATTACTGATACTGTGGATATAAAAAGTGTACACACCCCTGTTAAAATGCCAGGTTGTTGTGATATGAAAAAATGAGACCACAATAAATCATTTCAAAACTTTTTCCACCTTTAATGTGACCTATAACCTGTACTATTCTACAGAAAAACAAACAAATCTGTTAGGGTAAAAATATAAAAAATAAAAAACATACAATATGCTGGTTACTGACTAACATGTGGATGTTTTGGGCCTCTGCTACTGTTTGGGTGAAGGAAAGTAATGCAGTGGAAGTACTGTGGCGGGGTCTAAAGGCAAGTTGGGTAGAAGTTAGGAGGTTATTAACAAGCAGGTGTTTGAGTAACTAAGCATGTATACATTTTTCCAGAATTTTGGAGATAGGAAACAGGATTGCAATGGGCATAAAATAAGAAGGATTGGTAGAGTTTCTGCCCTTGTGAAGAGGGATTGTGTAGAAGGATTTCCAAATATCTGGGACACATGCTTCAGTAATGGAATGATTTAGAAGTATCGAGACAGGGTAGGCGATAAATTCTGCAGCAATTTTAAGAAAGTAGGGATGTAGTTTATAAGCAGAGGGGGAGCAGAGTTTGAGTTTGGAAAGGTGAGATTTGATGAAGGAGGTGGGAACAGGTTTGAAAGAGAGGGTATTGAAGGGTGTTATTTTGGGTGATGAAGGAGGGGTAGGGGAAGTATTACTATTTTGTGTTTTTGGATATTAGTAGAAACAGTGGTAAGAGACTTGGGAATTCAGGTCAACAGTAACCTGAGCTTTGATCATCATGTGTTCACGGTGGTGGGAAAATCCTTCCACATGGTATACCTTTTATGTAAGGGCAAGGCATCCAGATCTAAGGAGATCATAGTCTCACTATATTCACTCCTCATTAGATAAATAATTGTGTGCAGTGCACACTTCAGCACTCACCTGGCCAGGCATTTGCAACAGCTGGAATGACACAGGGGTTCCCAGCAAAAGAATATGAGAGTGTGCAGAGTGTAAATTACATGTCCTCTGCAGACACCCTCAAAGCCTTGTCCCTGTACTCAGTCTCCTACAGACTACTGAGGGATGATCTACGCCCAACCTGAAAAGCATTCTCCAATCCAGCCTGATGGCTCTGCTACACAACTGTAAATCAAACAGCACTAGAATTACCTGATCTAAAGAACTAAACCTCATCTGTAACCTAAACAAAACAAGTTGGAGGGACAGGTATGTGTTTTGGAGATTATCCCTTCCTGGAACTGTCTTTCCATTCTTGTGAAGCAGATGTCTTCCCAAAATATATTCAAATGCAGTTTGGACCAATGGGAAATCCCAAATTCACCCCTAGATTCTTGCCTGTATCCCTTATAGACAGGAACAGCTTGAAGATGCCCTAAGGCACAGGCATATACCAAAGCCATTCTAGTCCTTGGTCATTGATTATTGGGAAAAATGGAGCATGAATGGCTAGGTTTGAAACGGCTCCAGGACAATTAGCCTACTAACCTCCTGTGATCCTACATAGGGTTACCACCTGTCCAACTTTGTGAGGGACAGTCCCTCTTTGGGCAGTTGTGTCCTGCAAAAAAATTGTAAAAATGGCAAATGTCCTGAGATATTAGGACAAAATTATTTCCTATATTTTATATAATAGTTGCATACAACAGTTATTCTTTATCTGAAACACCTAAATGTTATAAGAAACAGAATAAGCAACTAAAATGTTACAAGAATAAGCTTTTATTTAGACAAAAAAGTGAAGTTCTGCCCTTGTACTGACCATGGGTATGTTTTGGCCTGCAAAATCTGATGTTTGTACCACAATTGTCCCACTTTGGGCATTTGAGAAGGTGGCAACCCTAATCCTACATGTCACTGGTGCTTAGGCTGGGCTGCTTTCTGTTGCCATTTCTCAGAATATTCTATGTATGTGAATCTTACTCATAATCTTTTGCAACATTATAAATGTTTTTTCTATCAAAACTACATCTGTAAAAACCAGTTTGTCACTGCACCCTACAAGTGAGAAATCAGCCTGTGTGAGTATGATATCATCATTTTCTGAAACAGGAAAGTCACATAAAATGAGCTAACTCAGCATCATAAAATCTATGTAACAAAACACTGGAACTATGATTTGTAAAGGTATCTCAATAACAGCAACAAAAAACAAAAAAGACAAAGTATTCCAGAGTGAACAAGTGGTCAAACGGTCAAAAAAGCCAAGTATCCAAAAATAGACCAGATCAACCACGGCAGTAAAATTATTTAAAAAACAACTTTAATTAGGTTAGCGCTTTCATGCTTCACACAGCAGTTCATGGTCCCGGAATGTTTACATGAAGAGAAACATTTAAGGGATTTTAGAAACTTGACAGAACAGCATGAGATTTGGTGGATTATCAGGTTACAAGCTGATAAAAATGCCGGTCTCGATGGGAAGGTCCCTTTAAGACCTTTTCTTAAAGCTCGCAATTTATTTAAATGAGGTTTGTTTTAATTTATTCATTATATCATCCTCCCATTGGCCTAGTTTAATTGGTCATGTGTTCTCAGTTTGGTTTTGTTAGTCACACTATATATGAGTTGTTTCTATTACTGTTAATTGGTCTGAAGAAGTGCTGTATGAAGCACGAAAGCGCTTTGTTTTATCATTTTACTGCCGTGGTTGGTCTGGTCTATTTTTGGATACTTGGTATCTCAATAACAGTTTCCCCATAACAGAGGCAAAAAAATGCATCCTAGGAGAAAAAAAAATGATAAATGATGAATGTTTAGTTATCATAGAAGAGCACTCCATATGCTGTCATGATGGAAATGCTAACACAGCTGCTGATTAATCAAGCCTACCATAACATCTAGATCTATAAAGACAGAGCAACCAGAAGGATATGGTAAACAAAGCTGCAACAAGTGAAATGTATGAATAACACTGTAATATTGAACTATGTTGTTCACCAAACAGATACAGAGAAACAAATGAAGCCAGAATCACACGGTATCCTTATCTATCAATTATATGCTTAGTTGTTCACCACATGCAGCAACTTCCCAAGAAATCAGAAACAGCAACAAACAACATGCTGTTTCTCAGCAGGTTGACAACTACTGCCCTCAAACTGAGTGAAAATACAAGAATAACCTGCGTGAATCTGTAAGACCCATACAATACAGAATGAAACAACATAGTAATGCCCTAGTATACACCAGTCATTATCAGTAAGTAAACCTGTCATGTTAAAGACTAAAAATCTATACATTTTTTCATTTTACAAAAGAAGTATTACAGCATATATTGTGCTTATAAGACAATGCCACACACACACACACACACACACACACACACACACACACACACACACACGCACACACTACATAAGAGTGTGCGTGGGTATATATACACATAGAAACACACACACACGCACACACACACACATATATATATATATATATATATATATATATATATATATATGTACATATAATACATATATGCACACACATAGGTAATATCTATGTCTATATAAACATATATATATATATATATATATATATATATATATATATATATATATATAATATATACACATACATACATATATATTTTTAAATGAATACAAACACATGCACACACAACCACATAAACACAGTATTATACACTCAAGTGCCAGGCTATTCCTGGCTGGGATGTGTGGCTTTCCTGTATTTTGCAGAACTTTTTACTCTGTATTCAATATTTTCAACATCAGCGTAACCAGACAAATGGTAAGATTTTGTATTATTCCTGATTATGATTCATCTATGTTGATGTAAATAAGAAAAGGACACAGCATTTTGTTATGTCAATAAGGTACAGTTATGCTCAAGGTACAGTTATGCTCAGCTTGAAACTATACGTTGCTATAAATGTTTTTTTCATGTAAATAATTGCACTTTGAGGGATAAGATCTGCCTAATGTCATTCAATTCTTTTAAAGCCATATTGCCTTTACTGCAAATGCTTTATATGTGTGTAGTTGTAAATGACTGTACTCTGAGTTTTGCATTTTTCCTAACGTCTTTACTACAGCTTTAAATAACACTTCCACTATGAGCAGACAAAAGCAAATGTACCAAAGATTGGAATCCACAAACTGCATTCGTCAAAAAGTGTTTTTTGCAGGAAGGTAAGCCAAATGTATTTCTTCCAACTCCTTTACTGCACCTACTTCAAAAGGGGGGGGGGGATTCTCCCCATAAGGGGATCACTTCCAGCATAACTCATTGACAATGATTTCCTATGGAGGATCTCTGCTCACCGATAGGTTGAATGTCTGGTAAATGAAGCTAAAGCATTCAATTTTTGTCCACCACAAGGTTACCCTTAAATACCCGTGTGATATAGGGAAATATTGCCAGCCCAGCTATCTAGAATTTTCAACAAGGTCAGCTCAACACATCATCAATGAAAGAAACAGTACGAGCACAGAAGAAAAATAACTGTTGTTGGTAAATAGTACTCTAAAAGAAAGAGCTATGGACTTCTTGGGATTCCTGGGCAGAAGGACTCTAATATCATCAGTAGAGCTTGTAAGATAAATTTCATCAAGCTCTTTTGGAAAATGCAAAGTCGTGGCTGGCTTTATACATAGATGAACAAGGCTGCCATCTACGGTCCCCTTCAGTTAAGGGCATCTTTCTGCCTTTATGTATGTATGTATATATTTATATAGTATTTATTTATTTTTAAGGAAAGAAACATGGACTCTACCACATTTCTTTACTTAAAATAAATAAATAAATGTCCCTCACCATCACTGTTCATCTGCAGCAGCCCAGTGGGAGAGATGTTGTATACCTGGACAATCAGTTCAAAGAGCTTTCTGCTCTTTCACTTAAAAAAGTAAGGATCAGAATGCCAATAAGCACTCAAGTGTAAAAGAGAAGTGGATAGTTGTGGATGAGAATAGAGTTGCGGGAATATTTTTTTATATTCAAGCAAATGACCAGATGTGGGCAGTGGGCATTATGGTTTTGCAGGACAAAGTACATGTTAACTGTCCGTGAATTTACAAAATGTCACTGAGTTTGTTTTGGATTTATTTTTTATAAAAGTTGCTGTTTTCTGGTAAATCATTGAGGATTGCACACTGCAATCATTAAATAACTAAAGCTACTATTTAGAAAATGTGTGTTTTGCAAAACCTGATATTCTCTCAACTGTCTGCTATATAACAGCAATATTTAAAATTATGACACCCCGCCATTATTTTTGGCTTCCTCCGTAATTCCTGCATTAAGAAAGAAAAGTGATTTATTTACTTATTTGGTTTTATAAGATGTAGACCTCTGAAATGCACATGGACAAATACAACTGATGGGCTATCTGTAGAGCAAAATGACTAACTAGTATTGATTGTTCATTACTCTGGCTTTGCCGGACTTATGTAATTTGTTTGAAGCAACTTGAAATACTTTAATGTGTGCCTACTTTTTGTGTGTTAAAGAAAGCTGAAATATGTTATATGACCATCATTTTTGTCATATTTATATGTCTGAAGCATACAAAGAAGTGGCTATAACTTCTGAGTGGGGTGGGAATTATCTGTGGATGAAATTAACTGATACTCACTGCTTGCTCATCTGTACATTTGTGTGAAATAAAATGGAATACTTTCAAATTGTTACCATCAACATCATTTCTATTAGTAGTATCAGTAGTAATAGTATTTAACCTAAAATCAGACATTTGAACTGGGGGGGAGGGGGTGGGGGGGTGTGCATGTGTGCAAAAAATAAAATCAGTGAATCATGTGAGAGGTCTGACCTGCCACATCCACTCTTAGTATGGGTGTGCATGTGTGAAAAATCAGTGCATCTTGTCATAGACTTGGTTTGTCAGGAACAGTGTGTGTGTGTGTGTGTGTGTGTGTTTGGTGTGAAAAGTAATATTACACATTTTTATCTGTAGACACAAACAATATTGCTAGGTGCATATATATCTCACCTGGGTAGCACTAAAAAAAAAATAGAACAACTAGCAAGTCATTACAAACTACATCACAGAACAGCCAGACTACAAGGCTTCTGGTGGCCTGATGGCCCCTATACCCCATGCATTTTAAGATTTTGACAATTCTAATTTTACTAAATTCCTATTTGGAATTTTGGAAACCATTCCATTCAACTTAAGAGGAGGTTCTTGGGAAACCAAGACTGAATTCAGAGAGTTACTATGGCAATTAAGATTAAATGCTTCAGTCCACCCTGGGTTGGATGAACAGTACTAAAGCTAAGAGCTGCTGACTTATACAATAATTTTATATAAAACCTTTTTACAAAATGTTTTTAAAACTCTTTTTACAATACTTTTTTTACAATACATTTTTAAATATTTCAAGGGATTTTTTATTTATTAAATTAATAAACAAACTTGAAGTTTTTTTTTACTTTTTCTATATGGCTTTTTAAAACATTTCTTGTTAATTGCTATCATTGATGTCACATGATCACTTTCTATATTTATATGTTAATTAATTATGTTATTACGGTTCTGAAGAAGTCTCATTGTACAAGAATGAAAGCACTTATGCCTTTGAATAAGTTTGTAATTAAATTACAGTGTTTCAACGTGTGACTGACTTTCATTTTCATAGTTTCATATGAGTGTTTTTATAATTACTTCTTGTCCAGACATATTTCGTACTGATGCTACATAAGCCTTCTTTTGATAACCAGATTTGGTTCTGGCTGCATGTTCGCATACTGTGTGTACTTTTCATTAATTCATGTACAATAACACAACAGATGTTAATATGCATTGCTACCTGTTGATAAAACCCACTGCAATGTCCCTTAAAATGCAGCTGTTAGACTGACATCAGTCATACTGGTACAGCACCACTCGGTAACATGCATGTGTAGTTTGGATTACATAAACCTCTTCAATGAAACTGGGTATAAACTTTAGTTTTAAAAAGTCTGCTAACCACTATGTTTTTAAGCACCTTGTTTAAAAAATATCCTGGACTTCCTGATTGAGGGACCACAGAGGGTGTGTTCAGGTAAGAGCACATCAAAGTGCATCACGATTAACACCGGGGTTTCAAAGGGATGTGTTCTCACCCCACTGTTATTCACCATCCTGACCCACAACTGCTACACTAAGCACAAGTCCAACCATATCATCAAGTTTGCTGATGACACCACAGTTGTGAGGCTCATCACAAACGAGGATGAAAGGGCATACAGAGAGGAGGTGGCATCTCTGGTCAGCTGGTGTGAGGGGAACAACCGTGACCTGAATGTAAGCAAGCCCAAAGAGATTATCATCGACTTCAGAAAAAGGAGAACAAACCACTCAGTGCTCAGGATCAATGGTGAGAGTGTGGAGAGGGTTAAGAGTACAGAATTCCTGGGTAGACACATATCAGAGGATCTTTCATGGTTGGGAAACACCAGCCAAATGGTCAAGAAAGTGCACCAAAGCTCTGGGTTTTAAGAAGGCTGAAAAAAGCTAAGCTTCCTCCTCATATTATCTCCAACTGCAACTTCCCAGTGTGGTTTGGAAGCTGCACAGTTACAGAAAGGAAGGCACTACAAAGAGTGGTGAGGGTTGCAGGGAAGGTAACAGGTTCCAGTCTTCCCTCGATACAAAATCTTTATTCTGCAATAAGCAGGCAAAAGGCCACCAAAATAACACAGGACAACACACATCCTGTGAATGGACTGTTTAATCATCTGGCATCGGGCAGGATATACCGCAGCATCTGCTGCAGGACTACAAGATTCAGTAACAGTTTCTACCCTACAGTAATTAAGACTTCTGAACTTGGGCACCAGTCCCAGGGGTCTGGACACATAAGTCATTTTTTTATTTATTTGTGCAATATATACTTACATATATTCCAAGTAAGTGCAAAATTTATTTATTACATCCATAGTCAGTATTATTTTACGCACATTAGACAAAAAACAGACATTTCAATCTGTAGTGTGTTTTGTTTTACTTTAAATGGGGTAGTTAATTTAATTCAGGGGAGGGTATTCTTTTTGTATTTAAGTGTTGACAAATGTCTCTGCTCTTTCTTGCATGTATTGGGAGTAGTATTGTATTTGTTGGTTATGTTTATTCCTCTACTTGTATGTGCTGTTTCACTTTCCTTTGTAATCTCAAGAATTGAGCTGATACACAAAATTTCATTTAGGCTACATGTGTAGTTCTAAATGACAATAAAGTTTACTTTGAATTTGACTTAAATCATGATTTACACAATGCCATAGAAATGCATACATTAATAGAAACCAAAAGTACAGTTGTGTACACTTACCATAAATGTAGATGTTCAAGTGTATTCACTGTTGCAGTAATCACATATGGATTATCTGCCTGCAGGTAGCCCTCAGTCAGCGTGAATACCAGAGTCTTGGGATTTCTGCGTCGGATGCTGTCGCTTCTTCCATGACATCAGGATGTCATGGGTATAAAACATGCAGCCAACGCCATTACATCAGTTTTTCATGCCCCAGATGACAGGAGCCCCCTAAATAGGAAGCAATTACATGGCGTGGAACACCCCCAGCAAAAAACAAATACCAATAATATAAGGTATGCCAAACAAAAAGGATAGGTAGAAGTAAAGAGAAGTCAGGGGGCTGGATAGAACCAGGACTGCAACAGTGAAAACACTTGAGCATCTACATTTATGGTAAGTGTACAAAACTGTACTATGTTCTTCGTGTTTCACTGTTGCAGTCATCACATTTGGGTTGATTCCCAAAGCTGAGGATGGGTGGAGGCAGTTAAGTAATAGGACTGGCAAGCAGGCCCTGTAAGACTGCTGTAGCAAATCCAGCTCTGGATTTAGGAAAAGATAGGTAAGTGGTAATGCTTGGTGAAGGTGTGTACAGAGCTCCAGGTTGCAACTTCCAGGATGTCCCTGGCAAGGACTCCCCTGAGAAATGCTGTACAGGTTGACGTAACTCTAGTGGAATGTGTTCTGATCCCCTGTGGGGCAGGTTTCCCATGATGTTTGCAGCAGAAATGGATGCAGTGTGCTATCCATGTAGAAAAGGTTTGCCCTCTGCCCCTGTAGCAAAACTGACTAGCAGTTTGTCAGATTTTCAGAAAGGTTTAGTCCTGTCCAGATAGAACCTATGCTGCCTGTGCATGTCCAGGGAGTGCAGGATCCTTTCCCCTGTATTCTGAGGATTAGGGAAAAAGGTTGGCAAATGAATGGATTGGTTTAAAGCCACACTAGATACCACCTTTGGCATAAATTATGGGTTAGTCCTGAGGGAACCCTGTCCGCATGGAAGATAATGAAGGGTTCCACGGCCATAATGGCCTGCAATTCAGATACTCTTCTTGCTGAAGTGATGGCTAGAAGTAAAGCTGTTTTCCAGGAGAGGAATTTTAACTCTGCTGAAGCAGCAGGTTCAAAGGGTGGAAGCATGAGTTTTTCCAATACAAAGTTAAGGTCCCAGGCTGGAGTGGGAGCTCTCCTGGGGGAGTCTTAAATTTCTGGCTCCTCTCAAGAACTGTTTGACCAGAGGATGAGAGAAGAGGGGTGGCTCAGTATTATAATGAGCTGAGATGGCAGAGGCATGAATCTTAATAGAGGAGAAGGATAGGGCTTTGTGGAACATTTCTGCTAATTAATCTAGTATATGAGGGAAGTTGGGCTCATTTGTGTCCATTCCTTGATACTGGCTCCAAGAACAGTATCTTTTCCCCTTTTCTGAATAGGATTTTCTAGTAGTAGGCCTATTTGCCTCCAGAAAGACATCCATAACCTGTTTACTGAGGGTTCAGGGGATGAACCAGGCTGCTAGGGTCAGGGTTTGTAACTAAGGATGCAAAATCTGGCCCTCCTGCTGGAACAGCAGGGAGGGGGTCTGTGGCAGGTGCCAAGGTGGCAGTACTGTCAGACGGCACAAAGGTAAGAACCAGTGCTGGCGTGGCCAGTCTGGTGGAATCAGGATTGTCCTTGGCTTGTCCTGTTTGATCTTTAGTAGAACCTTCGAGAGGAGGGGCAGACGGGGAAAGGCATAGATTGAGAGGTTTTCCCATATAAAAGACAGAGCATCAACTTTCCATGCTTCGCTGTGGGGAGTTCTGGTGCAATATTTGCTACAGTGAAAGTTCTGAGGGGAACCGAAGAAGTCTACCTCTGGTGCCCCCCACCTGTAGATCAGCAGCTTGGATGATTTGGGTTCCAGTTTCCACTCATGTGGGTCCATTAGATTTCTGCTTAAGTCATCTGCCAGTGAATTTAGTTTGCCTGGCAGGAATTGAGCTTGCAGGTGCACTTGGTTGCTCAAGGCTGTGTCTTACAGAGCCATGGCTAACCTGCAGAGTGGGTAGGAATGGGCTGCCCCCTGCTTGTCCATGTACCACATAACTGTGGTGTTGTCTGTCTTTATCAATAGTTTCCCTGGAAGAATAAGGCATTTGAAGGCTGTCAGAGCATTCGGTACAGCTAACATTTCTTTTTGATTGATATGCAGGGTGCATTTGCTTTGGACTCCTTTTGCCTTGAATACCTTGTCCTGCCATGCGAGCCCCCAATGCATAGTCTGTTGTTAGGGTTTGGGTGGCAGGAGGTAGAATGAAAGGGAGTCCTTTGTTGTGGTAGCAGGCCTCTGCCCACCAAAGAAACTCTGCCCTTAGGCAAGGAATGATAGGAATCATTGTTTCCAAGTCCTGAGAAAGTTGTCACCAGAGACTTTTTAAGTACCATTGATGTTTCCTCATATGCAGTCTTGCATATGGAATTAGTAGAATGCAAGAGGCCATGAACCCTAGGGCTTGCAGTATTTTTCTTGCAGATAGCTGGGTTTTGGTGGCCAGTAGATTAAAGTAGTTTGTCAAATACATTTGTTTTTCTGGAGTGAGGAATGTCATCTGGGAAGTTGTGTTCAAGCTTGCTCCCAGGTATACAATCTGTTGGCTGGGTACCTGATGTGATTTCTTTTCGTTAATGGTGTACCCCAGTAAAGTTAAAAGTCTCTTTACAAATGTCAGGTGCTGGACTAGCAATTCATAATGTCCGCCTGAATCAGACAATTGTGCAAGTATGTGCAAATTTGAATTTTTCTCTGCCTGCAATATGCAATGGCTGGAACTAAGCATTTTGTAAATACCCTGGGTGCAGTAGATAAGCCAAAAGGAAGTGCAGAAAACTGATAATGCATAGAGCCTGCTCTGAAACGTAGGTATTTCCTGCAAGATTCCCTTATGGGGATGTGCAGATAAGCTTCTTTTAAGTCTAGGGTGGCTAGCCAGGAGTCCTTGGCTAGCATAGGAAGCAGCTGTTTGAGACTAAGCATCTTGAACCTTGGAACCACCAGGAAGGTATTGAGAATAGACAGATCCAGGATAGGGCAGCATGAGTTTTCTTTCCTGGGTTAAAGAAACAGTCTGGAGTAAAAAGCTTGTCCCCTATGCTCTGCTGGGACAGGCTGAATAGCCTTGATACTGAGAAGAGAAAGTACTTGCTTTTGGGCCTCTGCCCACTGGTCTGGAGGGAGGTCTGGCCATCCGCTTGGGGTTGGCAGTGAGTGGAAGTAGAATCTGTATCCCTGGGATACAATGTGCAAGACCCATCTGTCCTGGGTGATGTACTCCCAGTTTTTTGTATGTAGGGCAAGTTTTCCTCCTAAGGGTACAAGTACTTGGGCAAGGCTTGGAAGAATTAAGATTTTACCATAGGATGTTGGCTTACTACTCCCTGTTTTAGAGGTGGGAGCACTCCATTGCTTAGATCTGTGCATACCCTGAGACTGTAATCATGGTGGTATGCTGCCCCTGGGTTAGGACTGAGAAGGTCTGGGAGGGACTGGAAAAAAACAGTTTTGAGAAGGCCAATGCCTACCGAATCTAGGTGGCTGTACCTGTAGGAAATACTTAACAGTTTGCATAGATTTAGTTTTTTCCTCTATCTTTTTGAAGACTTCTTCTGCTTTATTGCCAAACAGACGTTCTTGATTTAGTGGTGCATCTAGTAATTTTGCTTTGACATAGTCGGGCAAGATATGTTCCTTAAGCCATGCATGCCTTCTAATAACAGGACCAGTGACAGCAGCCCTGCAAGATGCTTCTAAGGCATCAAAACCACACTGCAAAGTATGTTTTCCAACTTGGTTAGCAGAATGCATTAACTCTTGTAAATCTTTATGTTCTGCACAATCAGGAATCAACATAATTTTCTGCTTAATTAGCTCCATAATATGTTGCTGATACTTTAACATATGAAACTGATAATTTAAAGCCCTGATGGCAAGAGTAGCAGAGGTGTATATCTTCTTACCCTATCTAAGGCCCTAGAGTCCCTGTCTGAAGGGGTAGGGCTTTTGGCTATTGTAGCCTTAATGCCTTTAGGTCCCTGGGAAATGGTCTCTGGATCCGCAGTAGGATTCTTAAACAGAAACTTGTGGGAGTCAGGGACTCTGTAATACCTGTCAGGTTTCCTGGCCACTAGAAGCAAGGTATTGGGGGTAAGGCTGGATTCCAAGAAGACATGATCTCTGTCTCCAGAACAAGGGGTATAGCTAGAGGCCTGTGCTGAGGCAAGTCTAAAAATTCTCTGAGTCTCTTTTTGGACTGTGGGTAGTCCTGGCATTCCCATCGGAAATGCTCTCTTAAGGTATGCAAGTTCTCACCAAAAGAGAAGTCCTCTGGAGGGGAGGCAGAGGGGATGGAATCCTCTGCATCTGAATTCTCATAGGTAGATAAGGGAATGTCCTGGTAATCAGAGGGATCAGAGTCATCAGGCTCACGGTCTGTAGAATCAAAAGAAAAATCAATTCTTTGTCTTATAGAGGGGGAAGGCTGGCTTCCCCAGTTAAAGTTATTAGGTCTTCAGCCATTCTAAGCATTTGTTTCTGTGGCATGGAAGCTTGAGTATGTGCTTTGGTCATCAGTTTTCTAGGCAAAGTGCGAACTCTGGGCCTGAGAAACTCGGCAGATTTAGTCAAAAACAAAGATGTCGGTTTAATACGAACATCACAAGGTTGGAATATACCCTCAGAAGCCGGTGTCTGCACAGCGGCTCCGAACCCATCCAAGATAGAGACATCCACAGGTTCCAGAGTCAAAGAAGCAACTCGCGGCATACCGGACTCCGAAAGGGTCTCAACAGAGGCCTACGAATCTGTAGAAGCGGGTATCAGGGGCTGCGAAGGCACCTCACTGAGTACCAGCCTATGCAGTCTGTCTCTGTCTTTATCCTTACATTTTTTTGGAAGATCGGTAGTCAGAGAATGAGAGCGAAAGAATTTAGCAAAATAAATAGCCTGACGATGAATAGTTTGGGCGTTGAACAAGGCACAAAACCGACAGCGAGGAACACCGTGGTCTGGGCCTAAACCTAAGCAAGAATGAAAATCTCTGTGAGGTATTTGCTTTCCACAGGCAAGACAATTATTAACTTTTTCTGATATCTGTTAGAGCAAGAAAAAAGGATCCCCAACAGGGTACTTATCTTTTAGAAGACTTCAGGTCTGAAACTCGAAAAACAAAAATTTCAGGAGGCGGCCGACCGGCACTTGCAAATTGCTTCTGCTTTGGACACTGCACAGCAAGAAGAAAAGGTGTAATAGCGTCGGCTGCATGTTTTATACCCATGACATCCTGACATCATGGAAGAAGCGACAGCATCCGACGCAGAAATCCCAAGACTTCGGTATTCAGGCCAACTGAGGGCTACCTGCAGACAGATAACCCAACTGTGAAGACTGTGACAGTGAAAGACGAAGAACATCCACAGTGACATTTTCATTATTTTCATGCAGTATACCTATATGTTTTCTTTTCAATGATTATCATTCATTCCAACATTATATAAATTGCTCAGTTCCTGCATTCCTGTAAACATCACTCCTTCTCATGAACATTTTCTGTATATACTAATACCACAAATTCAACTTATTTGTATGTAATTTGCTCCTTCCCTTTTCTAAAGATTTCACCTCCAGTTCTTTTATCTCCTTTACAATATTTAGTACTTCAATTACAGTGGGTTTATATTTTGATTTTGATTTTCTAGTAATTGCCTTTATGATAGTCAACAGCATTAAGCATAGTAAGGCCTTACTATGTCTATGCAATTCAGAAACTCATATCTTATGTACACGTTCTCTCAAAATATTTGCATTTCCTTAGTTACAACCATTTGCACCCCCTACAGTTCTGAGAAAGTATTCTATAGGGAATTTTTAAAACCTGCCAACTCATTTCACTCCAAAAAAATGTTCCCAGTTACCTCTCCCTTTCACATCACACTTCCAGCATTTGCTATCAACCAGAGAGGAAAAATTCTCTGAAGTCTTCTTGGAGTATACAAATACCTATGCAAATACTTCTGAGCAAAAACCATAAACCTTCTTGACTTTGTTGAATACTTTGGAGTCATATATATGTCCTCCCAATGTTCCCTTATAAATTGCCTTTCCAATCTTTCTTCCCAATCATTTCTAACCTCCTCTGATTGACTCTTATAACTATCATGCAATATTTTACATGCCGTAGTAATTATATCCCTTTTATAACAGCAGCTTCTGTTCTAGACTCACAAAAAAACTCTACCATTCCTGGTCTTTCAACTAGCCACTGATTTTTGATCCTTTTTATTTCACCTAACAGTTTGATATAGCTTTGATCTGTCTATAGCATTATCTATATAGCTATATATCTATCTCTACATCTATATCTATGGTACAAATTCAATGAAGCCTACAGTTTTATGAGCAAATTATAGCGCACCGTTTTGTATTCAGTAAGCAGATCTACACACCGTGTAGAGCTGCACAAACATGGCAAACATCGTTGCATGCTAATTACAGCATAAGCAGGTGAAATGTATACTAATCAACCAGTCCAAGATGGAGGAGCGATTCAACAAGCCATAAAGCAATTGTGCAGACTCAGTGCAGGTTTTGCATGTGAATTCCAAACCCTATTGGAATACAGCCGCGGAAACCAGTCTACACAGAAACAATATTAGAGGCTGCTGCTGCTTTTATTCATGTGTATGTGCAACAGGTCCAACTTTATGCTGCTGCTGCTAATAGACCACAGCCAAGAAAGTGAAGGGTGTTTAGACCCCATTTAACCTTTCATGGTCTGCATGAGGTGCAAATTGTAGAGTGCTACATGGTGGATAGAGGTGCACTGCAGGAAGTCTGCAACCCTTGTCATCCTCAACTGAGAGCAAGGGCAAACTGAGGGGAACCAATATCGGTGGAGACTAAGGTATCTGTAGCACTTAGAATATTAGCTACAAGAACCTTCCAGAGACCAACAGAGGACGTGCTAGGGGTGTCACAGGCATCAGCATCCAGGATCCTACATCAATTCCTGAATGTTATGATACAACATGCCAGTGACTACATATATTTTTTCCATATACCTGAGCTCAGAGCCTCAACTATGCAGGTGTTCTCCCCTGTAGCACACTACTCTGATGTCTTGGGTACCACAGACTGTACACATGTCAAAATCAAAGCACCATTTGGGGAATGGGGGAGGGTGTACATACATAGAAAGGACTTCACTCCATTAACTGCCAGATTGTGTGTAATACTAAGGGAATTGGCCTGAATGTATGTAGTGGCCAACCCAGGCAGTTACCATGACTCACATATCCGGCACAATCCCCATACATGTGCTGAAATTTTCACTGTCTGTGCTATGCTTCAGAATATTGTTCTAAGAAAACAGCTTAAGAAGGAACACCAAGGGGAAGGGCCACACATCCCATCACCACTGGCAAGGTCACCACAGCCACACACAGGTGAGGAGTCAGAGGGAGAACCACCAGCTACTGTGGGTGTAGACAGATGTAGGTGTGTACAGTATGTCCTCACACTGGCCAAGAGGCGACGGATAGCAGACATGCTCACCACCTATCAGACTAAAACCTTCATCTTATGCACATACATACAGTAACATTGATGCCCGGCAACGTTCACAACCTTTACTTACCTATGTAATGGCTGTGTACTGCTAGCATCAAACAGAGTCAGCTCCAAATTAAAACTCTTGCAACTGCCAGACTTCCAAGGTAAGTGTTGAACCTAGAATAGAAAACTAACTATCTAAGAACACAAATGAATGGCATACCCTTGCATATTGTTCATTGCTAATGTACAAAAGTATAAGGTAGGTGATTTTTACAGCAATGACATCAATATGTGACAGGACTGACTTATTTCAATATATGTGTTCTCTATTCACTAATAGACCTCGTGCATCAAAGATTCACACATTCATACCATTCAAATGTACACATTTTCACAGAATGTCCACAATTTGGCCTCATAGTTTTGTACTGGCAAAGCATTAAAGACTGAAGTTAGAAAATAATGACACACATTTCAGTTTCAGACTTCATAACCCTCAGAAAAATTATATGGTAATGCAAAACCTGTTATTCTAGCAACTTTCTAAGTTTATAAGACCAACATATTTCAAAATTATCTATATTTTTGGGGCATTTGTCCTAATTTTAGTTATGACTTGTTCCAGCTTTGCTGGTTTAAGAGGCTGACATGGATGTACACATTACAAAAACCTATAAGAAAGCAGTACAATTTGCAAAACAGCATCACAAACATAGATATACTAAGAACTCAGTCAGCTATGCACCATGTGTATCAGACAAAAGACTTATGTATCCCTAAATCCAAAAGACTGAAAATCAACGGCATGGCATAGTTATCATTTGCACAGGGTGTTGTGTGAGTGAGCAGGAGGGCTAGGCTGACACAAAAGGTAGTGAGTACGTGTGAGTAAAAAATACAGACAGGCAGACACTTGGATAAAGTAGCCAATGGTCACTAAGGCAGAATGAGCTGTAGGTCTCATGCCTCACCCATGTAACTGTTGTGTGTGTGTGTGTGTGTGTGTGTGTGTGTGTGTGTGTGTGTGTGTGTGTGTGTGTGTGTGTGTGTGTGTGTGTGTGTGTGTGTGTGTGTGTGTGTGTGTGTGTGTGTGTGTGTGTGTGTGAGTGTGTGTGTGTGTGTGTGTGTGTGTGTGTGTGTGTGTGTGTGTGTGTGTGTGTGTGTATGTATCTGTATGGGCTCTCAAGGTGAAATATGTGTGTGAGTGTCTGCAAGAACACAGCCAAGTTCTGTGCTAGCTCTATGTCCTGGTATGTCAGACAAGTGTGAGCTGTGCATGGTAGAGGTGACATTTCATCATCGTCATCCCTGTCTCCGAGAATTGGCTCTACCAGGAGTTGCAATGGCATGTCCATGCCCACAGTCCGATGCAGTGCTGCTACCTAAATGTGACTGATTTCTGCTGAACAGGCTTTCCTCATGAGTATGTCCAGAACCATGACCCCGTGACTTAGCAAGTCTGGGTGTGGACACCTCAACCACTGGAAGCAGTGCCAATATGGAAGCGTGATTGGGCACAGCCATGTTGGCTAACATCAGATGATGTGGCTGACCTATGTCCACATCGATGCTGTCCCCCTCCCAGCAGATGTTCCATCACAGATACTGCCCATTACATTGTGTCATTCATCCGATCCATTAAATTGGCAACACAGTAGAGGCAGTCATGCAGGTCAAACTATGCCACATCTACAACCCTAAGCATTTTCTTGGAGGCCCTATTGGAACATGCCTGTGTCTCCATGATGGCCCTAAGCATGCATCAAGTGGCATGGAAAGACACACAAGATAAGGTGGAGGGTGGACAGCAGGCCTCTTCCAAGCACCCCTAACAACCCTCCTGCATGGCACCTCACTCATACTTTGGCTATGGCCAGAGTCAACAGGCACTGAATATATATATATATATATATATATATATATATATATATATATATATATATATATGTTGCGTCTTTCGGCTTTTCCCGGTTAGGGGTCGCCACAGCGGAACTCCGGTCCGCTAATGATTGGCAGTAGATTTTTGCGTGTCGAGTTGCCAGCTCTGACGCACAACCTTCAATGAAGGTACGCCCATTCACGCATGTCTCCACACAGAAGACGCTCTAGCTGAGAATCGAACAGGACAACGTCATACTGTGAGGTGACAATATATATATATATATATATATATATATATATATATATATATATATATATATATATTCTCATAACATCTGTGCAAATCTAGTATGTAATTAAAAAATTCAATCATACCTTATCAAGGTCAGAAGTCTTCTGTGCAGATAAATCCAAAGTACTAGCAATCTTCTTCTGTGTTGTCCACGTGCATGTCTCTCCTCACTTTCAGGTTCCCTAGCGACACAGTTACCTTTTTATAGTGTAGATTAAGTCCTGTGAGCATGGTGAAGATACAAATGAGGTATGAACTCCTTAGAACTGCTGAATCCCAAACTTTTGGCTCCATGTAGCAGGTGCAGTTCAGGCACTCCCTCAATGTTAGCTGCTAATGAACTGCATCTGTGAATGATTAGTTGTTGTTGTTGTCTTTTGGATTTTCCCAGTTAGGGGTCGCCACAGCGGAACTCCGGTCCACTAATGATTGGCAGTAGATTTTCATGAACGCCGAGGTGCCAGCTCGACGTCCAACCTTCAACGAAGGAAGGCCCATTTACGCATGTCTTTCGAACGCCACCCAACCAAGGGGAGGACATGCAGACTCCACACAGAAGGCACTCCCCGCACTCCAGCTGAGAATCGAACGGGAGAATCCCTTGCTGTGAGGCAACATCGCAACCGCTGCACCACCGCGGCATGATTAGTGATACGGAGAAAGAAAACACAACAACAATTCAGGCTCCCTTACCTGCAGTGGGTGTGTCACCCCATTTACACTTAAAGTGCAGAAATAAATTATACAGCAAACTCAGAACCACAGAGGAACCAAAAATTAAATACCATCCACCTGCAACGATGAACCAGTGAACAGATAACCAGGTACTTGTATAGGTTAAAAACACTTTAATCCAACATTTACATAGAAGATAAGAATGAAGTAAAATGAGTTGAGTGCTTTTGTTCCGCATTAGCATCTGTGCAACTTCATTAACATTCAATATATACAAAATTAATGGTATTGTATTTGTTTTTTTTTTTTACAAGAACAGGTTTTATGCTAACTGCTGTATTCACCCCTGGTTCAGAATCTGCTTGTAATCTCAAAATCCAGTTATATTCACTAGTCTGTTATTGAACGTTTTATTAGAGTATTTGTATTTTTATACTCGGATTTTACTTTAATTTTTACTTCAACTTGGTCTTATACTCAGGTTGTACTAATTAGTTTATTGAAAACAATTCTTGATTGGATGCTGTCACATGATTTAATCTAGAAAGCCTTATAAATGTGAGCCAACTGATTTTATTTTAGTTGCACTGAATAAGGGTTGTTACCCGAAAGCTTTGCTTTTGATTTGTACTTTATTAAACAGTTTTAAGTGGTTTGGTGTTCTCCAAGTATGAGTTTGTTATTTCATGATGTTGTGCACATTTCCCATATGGACAGTGGCAGGATATAATGCAATCCAACAAATATATACATGCACAATAGTCTTACAATCTTCCACAATACAGATATAGGGATTTTTTTACATGGTATAATACTGCCTAGGATTTCATGTGATGTTGGCCATTAGCCTAATAATGTCTTATGACCCTATGAACAGTTAACATGTCAATGTTGCTGTCATTGACGTGCTATATTGAGGTGTTGATGTACAGTATGGCTACAAGAAGGTATTACAATCTGTGATATGAGCTACTGTATTGATGGCCACTGCTCCCACTGCATTACATGCTCCTTCTACAACAGCTGTAGTAATATGCCTCTTGAAAACTGTTGATATGGGATAAAAAACTTATGTATATTGTTGGTGTGTTAGGACATGTGTTGTTGCAGTGCAGCAGATCAACCTTCTACACAGTTCATATTCTGCCATCATGGTGACACTTTTGGTATGGCACAGGTGTGCATGTGTCTACATATCATTAATAAATGCTCTGTGACAGACATCAATATAAATTCATATTGATTACATGGTCACACAGGTCTTGTCTCATACATATGTTGTCATGCTGTGATATGCACAACCAATGTATCACATGTTTTGATTCAATTGCAACCTTGTGGAATTCTTTGTATGTGCAGTTGTGCTGCTATACCCAAGGATTGTTGAGCTGGTCGGCAGCACCATTGTGTGACTATTACCATTTGTGTCAGGAAATGTTCTGCAAGAGCCACAAACAGATCTCTAATGTGCCCTGATATGGCATCAGGCCACTTAGATACAGCTTGCCCATGAGAAACATATAGGCATATGTTTAAACAACAAACATCTTTATTAAATTATAACGTATGACATAGGCAATCTTACTTTTACATAAAGAAAACAAACCATACCAACACAATTTCAGTTGCAAACATACATTACAAACCATGCTAACACAACTGGAAACATTATACATCACTTATAATATATCCAGCCGTTGTCAGTCAAACATTGCATAGCTCATTCAAATCCTGCCTTCTTTTAAACCTCATTCCTCCTTGAATGTATTGATCCCACAATTCCTACTTTTTTCTATGTAATTGCTCCTATCCTTTTCTAAAGATCCCAATTTCAGTTGTTTTATCTCTGTTACTATCTTCACTACGTCTAGTGAAGTTGGTTTAGACTTTGATTTCCATTTTCTACTGATTGCTTTTTTGGCAGCCATCATAATTAAACTCAGCAAGGTCTTACTATGTCTAAACAATTCTGATTCTGTATCATTGCTCAAAAAATCAATTCCTTAGTCATACTAATTTGCTCCTCCAGTATCTTGACCAGAGCAGACTGCAGGGAGTCTTTAAAGACTGAAAAACTCAAATTCATTACACTCCCAGAAAATATGTTTTCAGGTACCTCTTTCTTCCCTATCACACATCCAACATTTGCTGCCTACCTAAATAAAAATACTTTGGTGTCTACTTGGGGTATAAAAATACCTATGCAATCCCTTCCAAGCAAACACCCTAAAGCTTCGGATTTTGTTGTATATTTGGGAGACATACATACCCCCCCCCATTGTTTCTTTGTGAATTGCTTATCCAGTCTCTTTTCCCAATCATTTCTAAAGTCTTTTGATTGATTTTTATAGTTATAATGCAATATTTTATATGTTCTACCAATTATTCCTTTAATGGCAACTTCTGTTCTAGATTCTACTAAAGACTCGACCAGTGTTGGTCTTTCATTTAGAACACCCCCCCATTTCTTCCTCTTTGCCTATACTCTGATATCAATCCTTGATAGGGAAGGGAATCTCTAACCTGCAGTCCAAATAAGTTCTTGGTGTCTTCCTATCCTATTACCTTTCCCTCTCTAATTATTTGCTCTCAATACCTTGGTTCCTTTGCCAGTTTTCTTCAATAAATTCCAGCCCCTTCTTGCTTATTGTCTGTATTCCTAAATGCATTCATCCCCATTAGCAGAATCTTCTTTCTCAATTCCCACGTTGGCTTAGTTCTTAGAATACTTTTTGCTACTTTACAAATATACTATTCCATATAATTATTGTTATTCTCCTTAAAGATCTACATCAAAAATCCCAGTCTCTCCTTGTTTCTTGATCTTCTCCCTGCTTCATTATCATCTATTTCCACTTTGAATTATAGTTTTCTGCTTGTGCTATGTATAGGAGCCTTAACTGTGCTGCTCTGAAATACCCCTTCAAATCGACTAATCCCAATCTGCCTTTTTCTATTGGAAGAATAAACTTATCCCACTTGACCCTTGCTGTCTTTTCCTCCCAGATAAAATCCTTCAGCTCTTTATTAATTGTTATCCACAACTTCTCCTCTGGTTGATAAAAATATGCCTGACCCGTGTATAGGACTAAAGGGACTAAAAACATTTTAATTGCTTGTATCCTACTATCGATATCCATATAACAGAGCTTCTACTTTCTCAGTTTTTCTATTATCTTTTATTTAGTCTCTTCCCACATATCCTTAACTGCCACACTGGAATCATTTTAGTCCAGACTCCTAAATACTTTATTTTATCATATGTCCATAAATATGGATATTGCTGAACCAATTCGTGTGTAGGTATATAATTTACTGCTATTGTCTTTGTTTTAACTTCACTAATTTTGTATCCCAAAAAGATTAGAAACCATGTCAATAGGAACCACAACACTGTAATGTCCCTTTGTTGTTTTGCCAGGTATAAACCAATATCATCTGCAAACAGAGCCAACTTTCTTGACTACCATACAAATTATATCCTTGAATTTCTGAGTTCCTTGTTTTCTTTGTCTATGGTTCTAAATATAATGCAAATAACAAAGGGGAGAGAGGATACTCCTGCCTGGTTCCTCTGCTCAAGCAGAAATGATTATAAAGGATCCCATCCACTTTAATTTTTGCCTCCGATCCCTCATATAGCCTCCTAATCAACCTTATAATTTTATCAAGGAATGCAAATGCTTTCATTGCTCTGCTCATAAAGCTCCAGATTACTATGTAAAATGCTTTCTCTGCATCTGGTATTTTCTTACATTCTGCTTCCCTCTGGATCATCAGTGTTATGTTAATGTTGTCAAATGTTTGCCTCCTCTCCACAAAACCACATTGATCCATATCTATTGATTTTGGTATCACTTTTGCCATTCTTTTAGCTATTATAGACACAAAAACTTTATAATCATAGTTTAGCATTGAAATGAGCCTGTATGAAGCTGGATCTGATGAATCTTTACCCTCTTTAGGTATTACAGCTACCACCGCTTTCTTCCAGGATATTGGTACATCTCCTCCTCTTAAAATACTGTTAAACAAAACCTTCCAGATCTTCATCAGTTTTTCCCTCCTAGCTTCCAAACTTCCACAGGAATACCATCTGTTCCTGGGGACTTTCCTGTAGATTAGTTATACATCAACATTTTTATCTCATCTCCTCTTATCCCAACTGTTAGTAATTGAGCCTCATCTACCTCTAAACTTGGCATATGTAATTCTTCCATAAACATTTTCATTTGTACCTTTTCTTGATTTCCATATTTCTCTGCATTATAAATAATTTCATAGAATTTCCAGAATATTTCTAATACTTATACAGGATCCCTTGTTATCTTCCTTGTTATAAGCTCTCTAAGCTTGGTGACAGCCCTTTCCACTTTCTGTTGCCTGAGTCATTGTGCTATAATTTATTATCAAAAAAACAGTTGCTTAACAGCAATCTTTCTAAACTCATGCATATTGTCAAGGTAATCCCTTATTTTCTGTTTAGCATTCTACAGTTGCTCCTCTTTTTGTTCTATGAAATTTCCCCTATATTGCAATAATTTAAAATGTGTCAGTCCCCTAAATAATTCTTGTTATTTTTAACCATGTCTCCCTTTCTGTTATTTCCACCCTATTTTTAAACTCCACTTTAATTTTATCCCACTCCTTACCTATATTTTCAGAAGACATTTCTATCTTCTCTGATTGCTCCTGAATAACTTCCACTACCCATTCCTTAAATTCCTCCCTTTTCAACATATAGGTGGGAAAGCACTAGTGTTAGATTTTTATTTCATTACCCTGTGTTTTTATTTAGTTATTATTGGCACATGACCTGAAATAGTTATTGAGTGCATATCAAAACCTTCAATTAAATGCATACGTTCCTGTGAAATGTGCATACTGTCTAGCCTAGCCCAATTTTTGAATCTTGGGAAATAAGTAAATTCACTCCAAACTCCTAGTACTGAATTTACATCTTCTAATTCAAATATTTTCCTAAAATCCTTTAAAAATCTACCCTCCTTTGTTATATTTTCCCTTATTTACCCCCAGACACATCTTCAAAAATTCCAGTCCCCACCTCTAAGTAATATTCCTTGTTGAAAGCTGATTATTTCTTCCAGATCTTTCTTAAGCTACATTATAGCAGTTTTCTGTGGCTTATAAAAAATTGCCAGTGTAATCCTCCTCCCTTGCCAGTAGTCCCTTAGTACTACAAATCTAGCATTACTGTCTTTTCTCCTCTTCTATTACTATTGAAGCTCCTCTTCATTTGCCCCAGATATTCCGGTGAATAACCATCCTGAGAACCTTTCTTTATCAAATGCACATGCTCAGTTATTTCCAAGTGTGTCTCCTGCAGCATAGCTATTTGCACTCTACAGTTTTAATATAGTTCACTACTCATTGTATTTTGTATTTATCTGTGAGACCATTAACATTTAAAAGCATTACAGAAAGTATCACGTTTTTGAAAAATTATTATTCCCACCTTTTATATACAACAGCTATATTGTTAAATGTCTAGTTCCAGCTTTTGTATCACATGCATGTACTGTTTCGCAGGTTAAACTTTTATATAGCTGCTTCTTGTTATCTCAATTTGAGCCTATGTCACATCATACAGAACATTTTGTTTTATTGAAAATCCTCAAAAATACAAACACACCCCCAATATCCCCTAAAACATATTAACTTAATAATAACACATGGAACTATGTACATCTTCAAATATTGAGGTTTTACACTCTTAATAGGAACACATGTTAGAAACTGACAACCATGCACACATAGACTTAATATAACATAAAATAAAGGTTATCCATGCTAAGATGCATGGTACAGCTTGTGGTTCTATTAAGTGTTATCTGGCTTTGTATTATTTTTATAGCTCTCTCAGCTGGGAAAACACTTGAATGCTCTCAGAAAACATTTTCTCCAGACCATTTCTCTTTTTCAAATTGTCTGCTACATACATGAGAATCATACACAGAACTGTTTCCTAGAAAAAAGGCCTTATAATATGCAAATTTCTTTTTCATTTACTTGATTTCTCTTAAAAGTATTTACTAGATAAGCTAATGGCCTTAACCCAGTCATTCCCCCATGCAGGAATGAGAATAAGCACAATAATGTTCCTTTTGTCATGCTCTTTTAACCAGATCTTTTTTTTTACTTTGCAGTGTCTACATTTCTTAAAACTAAACAAGGAGAAAGACAAAAGAAGGGAGAAAGAAAAAGAAAGAGAAAAAAAAACATGAGCACATATTTACATTAGTATCCAAATTACACTTAAAAATAACTTAAAAAATTACAATATAACATGCAAGGAAAATCATGCACCATTAAAACAGTACCATGAAGAAAAAAGTTTGTTTTACTTACAGTTAACTTTCTCCCTCCTCTTCCCCACTCCTGTGCATTTTTCCAAACATTAATGCCATGAAGTAGGGCACATGCTGTAGAGTCCGTACAAGTTTCAGAGTTCAAAAAAGTCCAATATTTCCAGACATTCTTGTTCCATCACATTTCACATTATTGCTTTGTAATCCCAGATTTGTCAGTTTCCAAGTTACTGATTTTTATTCTCCTAACATTAATGACATGAAGTAGTGCGTATGATTTAGAGTCCCCTGTAAGGCCAATATTTCCAGATTTTCTTGTTCTATTCCTGTTCATCTTCATCTCACAAACCCTGTGTCTGCTTCGTTTCCAACATACTCAAAATTTTTCTAGTCAATTATTGTGCTTTTTCCCTCTTTCAAGTATTTCCATTGAAACACTGGAAAGAGTTTCATTGGCACAGTCTAACTGTTACCTTTATTACCAGAAGAATAGAAGCAGGATCACCTTCTATTTCACAGCTCACTTTTTGTTGGACAAACTTCTGTATTTCTTCCTTAGCATGTACTTCATCAAAAAATTATTTTGTTTCTCCAGGAAAAAAATATTTTGAAGAGAGCTATGTACAGCAGTTTGAATCTAATGCCTGCTTCTTGGCATTCCATAAATAATGGAATACATTTCCTCCTCTTCTGCCTGGGGTACAATGAGTAGTCATTCTTCACAAACACTCTTCTGTCTCCCACTTTTAGCAATTTGTCATTTTGCCACAGGTTTGTCAGAATCAACACCTTCTGCTGGTAAGATTGCATCTTTACCATTAAAGGTCTAGGTTGCATTCTCATAGCTAGGTTTGGAGCATACACATGATGTGCCCTATCGATTAACAGATCCTGTTATGGAATAGCAGCCCAGTTGGTTATTTATGCTTTCATAAAATTAATACAGTCTGTTCCTTCCAGCTTCTCGGGTACAGCAGAAAATCTCAGGTTTTCCCTATATGCACTGTCCTCTAATTCTATTATTTTTTTGAAACGTCTCTTCTTGTGTAGTGTCATATTCAAACAGCCTTTTCTTCATTTTGACTTCTGAGTTTTGCAGTTTCATCACCTTATCTGAATATCTACTTAAAACTTCTTCCATTTTTTCCAGCCCTTTAATGTTTGAGTTGATATACTCCATCAGGGTTGCATTTATTTTAGTCAGGTCTGTGTGCAGTTGGCTTATACTTTCCTCTAGGCTACTGGAAGCCATCTCTGGAGCTCACACTGCTTTTTGCTGAACAGCTGCAGTACTTTTCCCAGTCATTATTTTTTGTTGTCTTTTGTAGCTGATTTTCCTTCAAGTCCTCTGTATTTCTTTTTTCTGGGCATTCAGACAGTCCATTTATGAGCCAGTTAGGGAAATTTATCCAGAAATCTAGGTCCAATGCCTTTCCCTGCTTCAGTTTTCACACTGGGAAAGCTAGAATTAAGCTGTTACTCAATGTGGAGCCATCTTGGAAGTCATCAATTAGGCATATGTTGTACAACTGATGTAAGTACATGACACTGGTACAGTTGTAGGACTGTGTCCATAGTACCAGTGTGTGGAATGTGATGAATGACCAAGGTTGTATTTGGAGATCTTTTCACAAATCATTTATTCCAAAAAATGTGAAATGTTAAAGGGAATATAAAACTAAGCAGAGATCTGTGTGTGGATGCCACCAGACATACCCAACCAGAGGAAAAAGACAATCTGCTAGCTGACATTTTGTCTCACACATCACCCTCCTGTCACCATTGGTCATCAGACAAAGTATACATGCAAACATTACTCAGCTTCTATTCTAAGGAGGGCAGCTCATCTGTGTGCTCTCTATGGCTAATAACACAGAATCAATGGGCCCTGACAACATCATAGGTTGCCTACAGTGTGACTCAAAACATGGACCTACCAGACACAGTTGGATCCATATTTCAATACAGCCTCCAGATAGTCTATGTTTCTATAGAAGGATGTACATCAACATGCATCCTTCTGTCTGGGGAGAACATCACTTGATGCATGCATGTATAGAATCATCCTGACTAGCCTCATCTGTGAGACAGACCAGCAAGTCATCATGGACCTTCTCTAAAAGGGCACAGGTAATATCCTGACTGCGCACCAAACACATGTGTGATTAGCTCAGGCTACATCTTGTCTGTCACATCTCTTCAATGTCCTCAAGACAGTCAACAAGGGCACACATGACAACACTATCATCATGCATAACTTGACCTGGCCAAGCCATTTGACACAAATCCATGCTGAGTTATTACTGAGAAACTGTCACAAGTGGACATAAACACCTACATCACCAAGTGGGTTACCACTGGATCACATATGTGACAGATAAATATATTGAAGTGTGCAAAGTGTCCTTTATCTAGAGTCCAGTGATCAGGTCAATACCTCAGGGCTCGGTGCTAGGCCTTATCCTGTTCATTATTTAAGTCTCAGACATCAAGACCGACTTACACATCCTTTGACCTACCAGCTTTTTGGAAGACTGCAGAACGTGGACAATTGCTGAATCCAAGTGTGGTACTGGTGTAATACAGACAGTATCAACACACACAAAGGATTGCTGCCACAACCATGAAGACACAGTATATGAACAAAAAAACATGGAGAAATTAGTTAAGTTATAAAGGTAAATACACAAGCTAATTATAACATAGACAGCAGACCATGTATATGACCTGTGTACTCAGGTAGATGGTATGCGGAACATCCTCCAGCATGTGCCCACAGTGGTGGCTACTCCCTTGAATGTAACACAACTCCTGCGTATATGCAGGATATTCACATCAAAGGGAAGTATAGTTCCATAGTTCCCCACCCTCATCACACCAATATCGGAGTACATTACACTATTTTTCATGTACCTCCCAACACATCTTCCATGGATGTGTTACTCAAGTATACTACATTTGCCACAGTGAGCTCCCATACATCCTATTGCCCATACCTAAGCATTCTTTTTGTTGCATAAATGTTAGTGGTTGATGATGTGGAACCCCCATCAAGCTATTATACAAGATGCATGTGTGATACATGTTTCTGTGATGCACACAGTAAATACGTAGCTGACTGACAACATTGATATCAAGGGTTACATTCATGTCAGTGTGGATTGTGCCATATATATGGCATGCACACCTGCCAACTAGCCAGGACTGCTTGTAATTTCAAATACAGGTGTAACAGTGTCCCTCCTAACACCTCCGTCAGATGTTACATTTTGAGGATGGTATGCTTGATTCCCCTCATAGATTGCTGACACATCATGACAGTTTTACAAGTATGTTCTTGCAGAACCATCAATAATCACTCACAATCATGTATGTTATGTCAGAGACATGGGATTAATGATGGTATCATTCTGATATTGTCCATGACTGTGCATGCTTCTCCACTGATATGTCATCTTGTGTGACAGTCACATAATATACAATAACTTTGTGATGATATGACTATACCCACACAGGAGGTGTACACAGCAGTACAGAATGTATTTTATACATATGTGACTACTGCTCATGCTACAGCTGTCTTTTCTTTGTGGTGTATGAACATTGACATACCCTCATCTGCTATATATTATCATGTTTCACCTGTCTTCTTCCCGTGTTCATTTCTACAATTTGACTGTGTGTCAATTTTCATTATACACAGTTCCCCCTGAATAATTATTTCTAAAGTAGTCTATGAACCCTTGCTGATCAGTTGCAAAACTTTTATTCAGTATACCTGAAACAGGTTTGCACACTACTCTGTACTGTATATAGGGTTCATATTACGTTATCGAAACTTTAAAAGTTCGAACACTATATGGTCGAACCTATATATTCGAACTTTTAAAATTTAGAAAATGACAGAAAAAAAGAAAAAAAAAAGAAAAAACCTACCTAATGGTTGTAAACAGTGGGGCAAGCACCCCTTGCACTCCCCACTTAGGGGGCTATGCCCCACACACCCCCGCTCTTTAAATATACCAACTCTGAGACCGCACTACAGTGCAGTAAAGGGAAATCTTCCCTTTCTGCACTGAATGGTAATCTCCGTTAACACATTCGAACTTTTAAAAGTTTGAACATATGGGTTCAACCATATAGCATTCAAACTTTTAAAAGTTCAACAACATAATAGGGAACCCTGTATACACTTTCATGTAATGTGTTGAAACTGTATAGATTGCTTTATTAAAAACCCTGGTAGTCATTGTGGTTTTCTGTGCAATTCTGCAGAACTAGATTGCCCGTAGATAAACAGATGTACATATCAGCAGGTATTTGTGTTGCTTAACACAGTTTCCTGGCTGACAACAGATCCCCATTTGTTTACATTTAAGCACAATGCATGCCATACATATGCAATTAAAGCTGTTGCTCATTGCGCAAACACATAAACTCCATGTAGGCTTTGTGTTAAGCCTACAATGAGTTTGTTAAATCGACAAGTGTCTCTATACATATATAGCTAGATAGATAGATAGACAGATAGAGATATGAGATAGGTATAGCTATATAGACAGATTTTGTCTTCATTTATTGGGATGGTACTCTACAACAGCAAATCAGGTTTCACTTCATACAGGTGCTTCTCCAGTGCTAATAACAAATTAATGCAAATAACACTTAAAAGAACAAAGGTTGGACACCCCAAATAACTATCCAGTCACAATTTCCAAAAGATACAAATGGAAAAAATAAAGCAGCATCCTATCCATATGTTATACATACCTCCCTGTTAACAGCAGTACCATTAGCAAACTGTATCAGAATATATTAAACTGAAAATATGTCATCCTATAATGCTATATCAGTCTACTATTTAATACTTGACAAATACTAATACATTTTTGAAACAAAAGCTCCAAAGCAAATGGAGCAATAACGCAACTATCAATGATTGTCTGGTGAAACATAAACTCATTCAAACTAAGAAACAAAGAAGAGCACTCCAAGCTGAAACAAGCAACTATATACTCTGATCTAACAGACTGAAATACAAGTGTTAAGCTTTCATCTACTATTTGTTACACATAATCAGAATGCAGGCTTCACACTTGTATTTCAGTCTGTCAGACAGGAATATATATACAGTTACTTGTTTCAGCTTGAAGTGTTCCTTTTTGTTACAAATATATTTTTATAAACAAACAAAAACAGCCCCTATCACTTAAATTAAACCAGGTGGGTTTATAAAGCCTAAATTAATACTCCAATATCTTACTTTTTTATCAAACTGCCACTGTTTCTCAGTCTTGCTCATATTGCTACCTATAACTTTACAAAAAAGCTATAAATGAAAATATTGCATCCTGATGTTGTAATTTATGTTTAATTAATGCACTGTACCTTCTACTGCAATGTAAACCACTCAAATACAGAGGCAGCCTTTGTTTAGAGGGACTAGAAGTCTCACCCACATAAAAGTCCCACATTTAGAGGTCGCAAGATGTATCACTTATTCTGTGCAATGACTAAGAAGTTCCAGTTTACTAAAAGTCCCTCTTTGTATTCCTAGAAGTAAAATATTTAGTTCTACAAAGTATCAACAAAATGAACAAGAACCAAAAGGATAGCAACCCCAGTGTTTTGACGCCTAACAATCTTTATATCACCCTGGGAAAATGTTTATTTCTGTATCCAGGTAATTGTTGTCCTATATTTTTATTTTTTTTTCTTCAGGTAAACTGACTGGCACCATACCTCTCAACCTCTTAATGCAAAGGCCCAAAAATAAGGATAGGGTTTAAGTATTGACCCTATAAATTTAGAGAAATGCTAGAATAACAGGATTTCTGTTACCATCCATTTTCTGAAGGAACTCAAGTCTGAAACTCAAATGTAAGTCTTCATTTAGTGACTTTAGTCCTCAGTGATTTGCCAGAAAACCACAAGTTTTATGAGTAACATATCAAAAATATGAGGCAAAAATCTGGACATTCTGTGAAAATCTGGACAGTTGAGAGGTATGACTGGCACAGGACTAAAAATAATTGTGTGTGCAGTGACTTAGCTCTTTTGAAAGAACAGACAATTCAAAAGAGGAAGATAAGCAATCAAGAGGTACAGGTGAGTGTTTGGGGAGGAGTGGGGAATGCAGCTTCGTACAGCTTTTTTTTAGAGGAGAACAGGAAATAGCTTTGTTTCACTCCATTCTGTTATTTAGGTTATGTCAATTATACTTTAACTAGGGACCCGATCCAAGCCACTGAGCTGTGCCATTAGGTAACATTACAAACTCTATGTGACTAATGCAATACAACCAAATTTCCCCTTTTATATTGTTTTATGCCATCAAGCATGTTCATGAGCATCACATAACTAGGACACTTGAGACAGGATTCCCCAGCTGATCAGGTTCACAGACATTAATTGACTAGAGAACTAAAGGAAGGGTCCACCCAACCCAGTTAATCATGATGCAATATTGGGCATATTTTTTTCAAATGTCACATTTTTTTTGTAATGCAGACAGCACCCTAGTCCATTTTACAGCATTATATCATCAGGTATCGTCACTGACAACCAATGACTTCATGTTGCACATGCTAGCCACCCATTCTGCTGTGTTGTTTATTTAGGCAACATTTCTGACAAACAGAAGCAAGAACAAGACTGATGATAATGTTGATGAAGAATGACAAGGGTGAAGTAATAACGTGCAAAACTAGTGGATAATGTCCACCTTCATTCCTTGAAAAGATCTGGCTAGATAACAACACATTCCAAGACTGAACCTACAACTGTTCCTTCCCAACAACATCATTCTTTAAAACAAGGATTACAGACTTGAACCTCTTTTCAATTTTTACTGCATTAATATCTACTACATAGTTAAATTTCCACCTAGCTATAATAGAAATTATTAATTTTCTGTGACAGTTATCCAGCATTCTAATTCAGCACAGCAATGATTTCCTCAAGGATTTCTCAACTGTTAAGCAAATGGACTTTAAGTTTTATATATATACATATAGGTTTACTATTAAAATCCAGAAATGGATGCTGTCGAGTAATCATGTCATCAAAAAAAAAAAAATACTGAAAATAAAAACTGGGGGGAGAGTGGACGATGAGATTATCCCTTCCACTACCTTGAAAAGAGTTAAATGAAAAAATGTAAATCCGTCAACACCAAATTTTTATTCATTGGTGGAACAAAGGAGGATGTTCTAAACCTGAAAGAATCCAAACCATGCTGTGTTGTATCACCAAAATATATTTTTAAATTCAATTTTCTACAAAGGGCAACCACATCCTGAGCAAAAACATGTTCTGACACCTTATAGTTAGGAATAAATCCAACCCCTTTATTCAATAACTCAGATTCAGCACCAGTAAGTGTGTGTGATGAAATATTATGTACATTCAAACATTCATCTATTTGTTGAACATCACTTGCAATAACGTTTCCAAACTTGTACCCATCCCGTCGATATTTCCTCCCACCCCGCCTGACTGTTCTAAAGGGATCTGCACACTGGGGGGAGAGTGGACGAAAATAACACCCTCATTATCAGTGTTGAAAGAAAACTCATCTGCTGAAGTGTCCGAAGAAAATGTCGACCTTTTTAAGATCGATCTCTTTCTCTTCCTCTTTGGATGTGTCAAGGGGCAAGGGGGTAGAAATTTTCTTAGCAAACTGAACCGACTTCCTATGTTCAAACGGTTTGACTGAAGAATAATCTTTCAGGTCCTGTTGATATTTCTTAACCATTCTCTGTTTTAACTCTTTCTCATTAGATAACAAACTAACAGATAATGGTGACAATAAATCAACATATTTTGTACCATCCTTGAATGGTTTAACTTGCTCACACAGTTGGGAAATATCTTCTGTCAACCTTAGAATTCTACCTTCATAAAATTCTATCAATATTCGGACAAACCCCATAGTAGCTGATTGGTGGGCCTCTTGCCATTGTTCCAATAGCAAGTCAACCATGCCTTTAACAAATGGTTATATTTTTATACTCAGGCCCCTAGGTGTAATATTTTTGTTAAGATAGGCCTTAAATAACCTAAGTTGCCAAATATGTGTTCTTAATTCATTCATACCACCAATAAGTTTGAAAAAAAAATCCTTACATCCAATAGTTCACCCTGCCCCAGTATCCAGGGTCTCACGTGATATATTTGGTTCTTCAAACACATTTAAAATTACACTTAGCAGATAGACTTTCCAAATTTTTCATCAAATCTATCCTGCAAAATATTGTTACAAATAACAATATTAATCTGTGTCCAGACACTAAAAAAAGATAAAAAGAAGGGACTACAATGTTCCCCCTACACTGTTGGCAGACCAGAACAAACAATAATATCTAAAACAAATAAAAAAAAATTCACATAAAAAAACACACACACACATATATATATATATATATATATATATATATATATGGTAGAAAACAGAATCTAACAATTAACATGTAAGACACCTATTCCTACTCTTCCAAAGGATAGGAAAAATAGCAATGTTAAATGCAGAGTTAGATATAAAAAATTGTAAAGTGAATCCTCCCATTAAGCCTATATCCACCTGATAGGTAAAATTTGCATTTGTTGACTATAGACTGACTAAATAATGTGCGAGGCACCATCCAATTGTAGTAACAAAAAATATACGGGCCTTGTTTTAAATAGCAGGATTTGGACTTAAAACACATATGTCCCTATACTGAAACAGCTCGCATATTGACCTCATCTGTATTAACCTAAAGCATTAAGATAGTATAATGTAGATGCATCAAAACACTTGTCATATTAATACATGGAAATACAAGGTCACCACCATAGTTAACACTTTAGTAAACCAAACTGCTCTTAGCTAATTGCAATACACACACGCAAGTTGTTCATTAAATATACATAGAAATTACATTGTGTAACAACGGTCCATCAGTAATTCCTGAAATCCTTTATTTGATTGAACAAATGAGCCACAAAAAACAAAACAGGGTTCATATCCACTGAGTTAATCTTTGTAAAGAAGATCAGACTGGCAACCATATATCCGATGGAACAAAGTCACTATAAAACAAAATCTGCAGAATCAAAACATAGTCCCAAAAAAACGGTGATCCTCCTCACTTGAGTCAGTCCAGCAAAATCTACAAACAGATTTAAATAGAGCCAACGACAACCCTATTGTATGTCAATAAATGTCAGACGGCTAAAAATAGCCTACAACTACCATATAAATACCACCGATCTGTATAATGGCATAAACATTACACCCTCACCTTGAACTATAAATGAAAAAAGAATCATTGTCTATACCAAGTGATAGTAATAGTGACATTACATTAAAGTAGCCCGTTAAGTTTAGATACATTATTTTCGCTTCTATTTCATGTTTTTTATTAATTACTAAAAGCAGAAAGAAGTCTTTAGAAATAAAAGGACTATAATATTACAAATCAAAAGGAGTGGAGCCAGTGGAACATGAACTGTAAAAAATGCAACACAGAAAGTACAGCTGTATGATGAAATCACCATTTTTATTCTTGCCATGAACAGAAGAGTAGTTCCCCTATCTGGTTATGGACACTTTATGGGGCATCTACAAGTTGGTCCTAAATTCCTAAGCAGTACTTCACATTCCATCTGCCATTGACTTCCTGAGATAGTAGCCATGAACAGAAGAGTAGTTCTCCTATCTCATAAGATTCTGAAAGCAGAGAAATTGTTTCTCTCAAGACTAACAGTACGTGCAGGACCAGGCCAAGATCATAAAAACCTTAGTGTATTTGTTAATACTGAAACCATATAAAGTTACTACACCTTTTTTAAACAGCCAGCCTTTTCAGCTCTTGTACTTGAAAATCAGATTTCTTAGTTTATGTATGCATTCTCCTCTCATGTTTGAAAACGCTTCCAGACACTGCACCACAAAGAAAACACAAGGACTAAAACCTAAAACCATAAAAAATAGGGAGACCGCTATTAATGGCAGGACAAGAATAAAGGCAGTTATCTATGGCTGTGATGAGTTCCCCAAACAACTATGCTGTATTTCCTCCGGTCACTGTCCTTCCAGTAGCAATGACTTAAGGCTGGAAAATTCTATCAAGCATGAGTGAAAGTAACACTCAGCACTTCGTGAATGGATGAGAAATCTCTTGGGATATACCCACACAGCTCTTAATTCTGCTGATTTTGAGCATCTGCAGTCTGGCAGTTAGTGCACAGGATTAAAGTTATGAGCTGTTATTGAGCTGCTTTTGCTAGTCCAGAGTTTGAGTTTCTCAGCCTTCAATTTCCTACTGTGTGACTCTGAGCAAGTCAAATAACCAGAGAGTGCTCTGAGTCAACTAGAAAACTGGGATAGGCTCCACAATGGTCCCCCTAATAGCATGTCTTATAACTACCTAGGAATTACTGCTATATCAAATTTTTATCTGAGATGAAGGTCACAACACCTTGAACTGACTGTGATAAGATGATCTCTATCCTAAATCCAACACATCCATTATAAGGACATGTGTGAGATGGGAAGGGAGAATATCCTTCCCAGATTGACCTAGGCTGCTGAAATCTACCTTTTCACGTTAGTAAGAAGGTGACCAATAAAAATACAGCTGATCCTACAAATAATACCAAAGACTCTTTAGTAACGTTGGAATTTTCTAATATGCAACCTGGCCAACATGTGACCTAGAAACCTGAAGAAAAATCTGACTCATGCAAAGTGATGATCAATCTAGCATAATGACTTGCACTATTTCTTCTATAAGGAAAAGCTCCTCTTGAATAGAATCTGACAAGGCTACCATATTTTTTTCTGTAGAGCAGGAATCAGGTTTGATTTCTTTGTACTATTTGTCATGTTTAAGGAATACAAAAAGGGAAACAGAATCCATAGATTTCCGTTACTTGCTCTTTTGAGTAAGCTTGGATAATGCAACTGACCAGGTAAGTATACACGGGAATACCCCTTAACTTGAGAATCACCACTATAGAGGCTATATGCTTGAAAAAAACTCAGCAGCCAATAAAAAAAAAAACAAATCAAAGAACTATAAATTCTTAATACTGGCTCCCCATGTAAAACCTTATATACATCCTATATGACACAAAAAAATAGGAACATGCCTATAATGATCTTTCAAGTCCAAGACCACCATCCATACCCATGGTGTAGTAACAGTAACAGAGTTTAGCAAGTCCCATAGGTTCCCTTCCGCAAGCATTTGATGGGAATGGTCAGCTAAAGAAGTGACATTCTTTGGATTACAAGATGGTAAACTCAGAAAACCAGGATAATTAGAACTCTCCCAGTGTAAAAAAATTAAAGAGGTGTAAAAAACACAGATGTTAACAATATGGATAAAATTATTTTCCTGATTAGTCACTACACTGCCTGGATGTCAGCAAAGAATAAATGTGGAAAAGGTAAGGGAAAATCAACTACAAATGGAGAAGAAAAATACTGGTGGGGAACATCATTGCCATTGTTCAGCAAAAAGCAGTTCAGGTTTCAGCTTTGGTACAGTAGATGTCTTGCAGTAATTTAGAGATAATAAATAAATAAAATGCATTCAGATGTGTTTAAGACAATTGAGACATCTGATATATATATATATATATATATATATATATATATATATATAAACTCAAATGACAAAAGGCTGGAAAGGAAAGAAAGTAGCTATTCAGACAATCTGATAAAATGCAGAAATCGGTGGTTCAAATTAAGAAAATGCAAAGCCATGGAAAGACTTATCATTGAATTAATCGAACAGGATATAGGGAATCTCCAAACACTTAATCCAACTCATTATGGATTTATCAAGGTCTGGTCATGCTTACTCAATCTGGTGGGTTTTCTTGAAAAGGTCATCAAACCAATGGGTGAAGGGAAAATGGGACTCACCACATACCTTAACCTGGCCAAAGGCTTTGCACAGTTCCCCACTCAGGCCACTCACGCATAGAAGAAAAGCTAAATAAACTGGGAACAAATAAAAGAACCATGAAGAAAAGGCCAACGTTCCAAGCAATTTAATAGAAATCCATTCAATTAAAGTCCTTGGAACGTTGGCCTTTTCTTTGTGTTTTTTCTTTCATTGTTTATGGACTTTGTGGTTTCTGAAACTGGGAAGTTAGGAATTATATATATATATATTATATATATATATATATTATATATATATATATATATATATATATATATATATATATATATATATATATATATATATATATATATATATATATATATATATATATATATATATATATATATACATATATATATATATATATATAGATAGACAAAGGTATACAAGAACACATTTCTATAAAACATTTCATTAAGACATCATGTATTCACAAAATGAAAATAATAATAAAAAATAGTAATAAAAACTAATGAGTTAAGCAACGTGCCTTTAGAGTTGGTTAAAGGGAAAGCATTTAATTTAACCCAGCAAATCTATAAGACTGTAACTCTAGGATCCAGCTCTGTTCTCTCACTTCAGTTTTGTTTCTCAAGTCACCGCCTCTCATACCTAACTTCACAACCTCCAAAACAAAAAACTTAAAGGTATGTTGTTGCCCCAAGGCAGAAACATATGTGGCTAGAGCATTGCTGGTCTTACTATGTCTAATGTCTCTGAGGTGTTTTAAAATCCTGTCCTTCAAACAGCAATTTGTTTTTCCAATTTAGAATGCATAACAGCAATCAAACACAAAACACACAACTCCTTGCTCCAGTCCACACCCACTCTCTACACCTACACCTACCCCCTCATAATTCTAACACTACTCTCAATATCAATCCGCCCAGTCCCTCCTCAAAGAAACTCACTACCAAATTTCAACCCACACCATTGCTACTATGTCCTATACATCTCACTCTCACTCATACAGCACTCCATCATGGCTACTGTCCCTACTCATATGCCTCTCCACAACCACTAATATTACCTCATACCTCCACTCAACCATCACACATATCTACCCAAAGTCCCCCACCCTACCCCTTACAACTTCAAACCCCTACAAACCCTCAATCACAGCCCCATCCAGTTACAGCCAAAACATCTTTCAAATCACATCCCCAATCCAATATGCTCCACATTCCAAAAAACAGCCATGCCTCCAATTCCACAGCCTAATGATGTTATACCTCAGAACAATTACCAACATAGCCACCCAACTACTACTATGAGGAGATATTCACTCTAACCCTGACCCAACAACAATTAACAACAGACTGAACTCCCAAATACCACTTAAGCACGACCCACTGACCTACTAATACTTAGTTTAAATATTTGCAGTATTATGAAAAAAACAGAAGAACTGCACTCAGCCATTACCCTATACAACCCTGACATAATACTCATAACTGAGACATGGCTTAAGCTACATATCAAAGACAACTCCATAACCCCTCCTGGATATAACATTCAAAGAATAGACAGACTCCACAAAAAAGGTGGAGTATTGCCCTAGTTTACAAAACCAACTTAAATCTCCAGCTACTCCAAAAAGAATTCCCTAACACCAAAAATGCCAAGATCATATGTGCCAAACTCCTCTTAAACCAGCACAAGGACCTAAACATACTCAGGATCTATATACTCCCAGAGGACAACCTAACTACATTAGAATCAATACTCCATTGGGCCTCCCACTCCCTTCCCCAAGAAAGCATAGTCCTAGGTGATGTTAATATCGACAGAAACTCAATAACACCCTAACACCCACCAATCACATAAACCTATATACTTTTACCCAACTCATTCAATCACCCACATGCATTGACAAGTCCTCAGAAAGAGAATCCATACTAGACTGGATCCTCACAAAAGAGCCCAACACTGCTCATCAACGTGGAACATTGCTTAAGTGATCAGAACCCCACTTTCATCCTCACACATAAACTAAAATCAGATAACTCCCCCTCCCTACTACAAACCCATACTCTCAAAAACTTCCCCACTGACCACTTCTTAGAAGCCTTAAAATCTTGTAACTGGTCTTCCATCAAAACACTTCTACTAGACAATTAAGTAGAATACTTCAACTCCACATTTCTAGACATCCTCAACAATCTAGCCCAAATGAAAACAATTAGAATACACAGCAACCCTGCCCTATGGCTTCAATGCACCACTAGGGCTTTACTGAAAGAGAGGGATAAGGCTTGGAAAACCTGGCGCCAACAGAAAACACTCACAACTAGGCGAGCCTACCTTGAACTTAGAAATAAATCTAAGAAACAAGTTAAGACTGACAAGCTAATACACTACAGATCCCTACAAAGTAAACATGTTAATAACCCTCAAAAATTCTGGGCCGCAGTGAACAACATCCTCCAACCTGGTAAAGCAACCACTCCCACACCTAATATAGGTGGTTCAAACACACACATAGCCTCCAGTTTCAATGACTACTTTACTTCTTCTTTACTTAAACCAATAAACAATACAAACCCCAGTAACCTCCCCTAACCTTCTAAACGCCAGACTAACTCTACTTTCTTCTTACTCAAACCAGTACCAATAGCTAGCATCCAAAAACTCTTAGTGAAACAACCACCCTCGCTGCCAGCAATCTTCCTGCCGAATACCTCTAACTAGCATCTAGGGCCATAGCCAACCCTGTCAAACTGCTAATAAAGAGATTTATTAATGAATGCACCACCCCATCCTTGGGTAAAACCTCTTTCATTATTGCCCTCCACAAGGGCGGTCCCTCTGCCGATCTCTCCAACTATCGACCCATTGCAATCCTCTCACCCCATCCAAAATCCTAGAAAGATGCATTCACCATCAACTCTTCACCCACCTTCTCTCTAACTACCATCAATCCAACTCGCAACACGGCTTCCACCCATCCCATAGCACCACTACAGCCCTAATTAACTTCACCAACATCATAAATACATACAGGAACCAAAGTAATCTTGTCTCTGCCACCTTTCTAGACTTATCCAAAGCTTTCAATACAGTTTCCCACAATAAACTCCTAACATGCCTCTCAGATCTCAACCTTGACAGCCCCACCCTACACTGGTTTAAAAGCTATCTAGACAACCGCCATCAACCCATCAAATGGCTTAACTCCCTACCCCCCCCCCCCGCTCCCGGTCACTGTCTGCATACCTCAAGGCTCCATCACCAGTCCCCTCCTGTTCAACATATTTACAAATGAACTCAACTCCGCAACTACAAATGCCAAAATAGTCAATACGCCGACGATACACCCCTAAACTGCTCCGCATCCAACATTCAACTTCTCCAACATAAAACCCAACAATCCTTCACTGAAACAGAAAATTGGATAAACAAATCCAAGATAATATTGAACCCAAATAAAACACAGCTTATGTTGCTCCACCCTACAAAAACTTAAGATACTACCTTCTCCATATCCTCAGCTAACAAGACCCTCATCACCCCAGTCCCAGAAGCTAAGTTACTAGGATTTACCATTGACCAACAACTAAAATACAACAAACATATATCCTTCACTGTCTCCAAAATCCACAAGAAGCTAGGGACCCTCTATCTCTATAAACAATATCTAACTTCTGAAGCCAGAATCGCCATAGCCAGAACCCATCTGCTATTAACACTACTGTATGCATGCCCAGTATTAACAAACTTAAATAAAACTGACCTTAGTAAACTCTCCACATGCTATAACGAAATCGCCAGATTCACTACCAATGCCAAATCATGCTCTCACCACTGCCAATCCCTAAATACACTACACTGGTTAGAACTCCCAAACCTACTACGATACCACCAACTCAACCTGGCACACCAAATCTTATATTATCCTGAAACAAACCCTGCTCTGACCAGCCTCATAACCTTCTACAATTCAAATAGGCAGTTACAATCCAGTAACAAAGCTCTAATAGAAAATACCCAGTGTAAAAACAGCTCTGGCAAATCTCTCTTCACTCACGCAGTTGCAAAAATATGGAATACCCTGCCTCCTGACCTCAGACTACAAAAATGTATATCTACCTTCAAAACCTAACTAAAACCCTATCTATATATCAACCACTTATGTATCTGCAATGGACCTCCCTGAACTCCCATCCTGCTGAAAAAAAGTACCCCCTATGCTTTAGTCAAACACAGGACACTGTATTGCACTCTTCCTCTTTCTCTTTGTACATATTATAAATATTGTTTGCATGCCTATACTATACTAAAACTCTACATATCTATAATGTGTGTTAACACATGACTAAACTTTTATCTCTGCATCATTAGCTTGTTAACCTTTCTAAAAATGTATCTTGACTGTTTATTATAAATTGTTCATACACTGTAACTGTTTCTGGAGCTTTTCTCCCTAGGACTCCACTGAAAACGGACAGTAGCTGTCCAGCCACACCATTCTGGTAAACAAATGTTAAATAAATAAAATAAATAATAAATTCACAGAAAGCATAATATATCACATTTGCAGTCTTGGAATCTGCATACAGAGAAAATTCTATCTCATGTAGAGCAGGATGCCTAAAGGTATACTTAGAATAAATAAAGCTGCAAGCCTTAGACAGTTCAAACAGGGAAACTTATCATAATGTGCAGAAGATGGGAAATGCGTTCCCTGATAAACATCCAATTACAGAAGCTTTTACTGCAGTTTGTGACAAACAGATTAGGGTAGCTTTGACAGCTGAACATTTTGCTTCTTTCATAATCTTTCACAGACAGAAGCACAGGCATTATGAGAGCTGAAATATCTTAATTCAGTTGAAATAAGTCCAGCCAACAAGGGAGGGGGAGTTGTTGTTACGGATAAGACATTTTATTTTGCAGCTATGGAGCAACCTTTGAGTGATGAATGTACTTATCAAGATTTCTAAGTCCCAGTTGAGGGAACTTAGAGGAAAACAAAGCAAAATGACCGGCCAACACAGCAGCTTAAAAAACTTTAATGACAAACATTAAGTGCATTCATGCCACAGGCACTTCTTCAGACCAATAAACATACACAATAAAACAGTTACATATATACTCAAGTTAAAGTTAGTAATTAAATGCGTGTGATTGCAACAGAGGTTTTAAAAACATAGTCTCATTTAACCCAAAGCCTTTATATGCTTGCAATCATAAAATCCAAATTCTGTACATTCTGTAATGTTTTCATGATCCCTCCTCTCAAATTAAAATTAAACAATCCTAAAACATTAAATTTAAATGTATGTGTATAATCATTACTATCTACATGCTTAGCTAGTGCATTAGAAGACTTGTGTTTTCTAATATCATAAATATGTTCCAAAATACATTCTTTTAAAGTATGATTAGTTTTCCCTATATAGAAACATGACCATCCAGTGCACTGTGCTAAATAAACTAAATCTTTACTTTTACAATCAGCGTAGATTCCTAATACAAACACACCATATTCAGGATATGTAAACTGAGACTAACTTTAACTTGAGAGTATATATATGACTATTTTATTGTGTATGTTTATTGGTCTGAAGAAGTGCCTGTGGAGAGAAAGCACTTACCGTTTATTATTTTTTTAAGCTGCTGTGCTGGTCGGTCATTTAGCTTTGTTTTCCTCTATAATATTAAATAATGCCAGATATTTCTCAACTGAAATAATTGTTTCAAATGTCATGTAGCAAAAAAGACTGATATCAAATATGAATTAACATTCTTACGCTTACAGCTTTAAATAACAATGGCACGATGACTTTGTCCCATACAATCAAACCAAAATTGAGGTACAGTGCTCAGAAAAACCAAGAAACAAGTTTGAAAACGAAAACAGGCACCAGTGGAGGTGAAATAAATTTAGACTTATTTATTTCTGGTGCCTGTTTTTGTCCCATACAAAATACTGATTCAACATGTCTTCATTTTTATTTCTAACCCTAACTATTGGTAGTCTTCTTGCTCTAATTGCAACTGGCTTTTCTTTATGTACTGTGCTATTTTGCAGTAAAGCACTTTCATGTCTTGTTTTTTGTTATATATATTTTTTCCTTGTCTCAGCATCTCAGGTTCATTATTTAGTATTTTTGTCACCAGCTCTGCATCAAGATTATACTGTTGATACTGTGAAGACTGGTAGAGATGGGTGAGGGCTGCCAGCCTAGCCAGATCGAATTGTGCAGATAATTCTATCATTTGTAAATATGAATGTTTTGTTTAAATGAAAAAAATATGCTGTGAAATGTTGAACTTAAAACAATGTGGCAACATTGCCCTCTGCTGTAAAGAAAGCGAAGTCAAGCATTTCTTGTTGGTCCTTTGAAATTAAAATTATTTCATCACTGCCTTTGATGTTTACAAGTTGGCTCCAGTCCAGTTAGATGGACGCTTCCTGCCTATTGTTTTAAGGCTAAAGTTAATTACCAGAATTTATATATGGAATGTCCTTTATTGATCTAAGTGTAAAAGAATGTAAATGCAGTTTCTGTCAGCCTGGGACAACAGGAAACTGTGAAATGATGTAATGTTTTATCAAAACTGCAGTTTCAATTTAAACAGAGAGACCTACAAGGCATTAAGCATTTTTGTCTTGAACATCCAACTCAGCACTGCCTTATGCCCTTTGTAAGTAAGTTATTTTAGAAGTGTTTTCTTTTAGCAATAGCTAGAAAATTAGAGATTAGACTATGTGTTTTTTTGTGATGTCAGAACTGTACTACTGATTTATTTTAAGTATTTCTGTGTGATCTCCGAACTTTTGACTAGCACTGTATAGTAGAAAGTATTGTCTTATGGCTTTAATTATTTATTATTAAATATTTTAAAACCTTTTAACTGTGGCTGGTTTGTGTAGAGATAATTTAACCTCTTAAGAGAACTTGCATGCCTTTGGTAAAACTGTGCAAAGCCACTCTAATATGCTTTGACTGTTTAGACATATCTATCAACTGGATAATAATATTGCACAGTAATAATTGGACACCCTTTTACGGGCCTTTGAGTAGCTGATAATTATTAGTGGGTGGTGGCAGCTGGTACTACCATATAGTCTGGGAGAAAAGGGTACAGCTGGAGAACCTGTGCCAGACTTCCCCAGGAGTGTCTGTGTGGTTGTATAAACTCTTATCTCAAAGTGCATGTGTGCATGTGTCAGCTTCTTGGGCAGGGACACGTAGCACTGGTTGGACAGAGAGGGTGCTAAAGGTTTTAGCTTGCCCACTAGGCTGACATCTGGACCATATAGCTGTGCCAGTGGGGAGTCTTATTGGGACCTGGAGAGCAAGGGAGCGACCAGCCCCGGACTGACTGGGATCTCTGTGTGCTCTTAAAGGAAACTGTACTTTAATGTGTGTATTTGTTATCCTTTCCTCATATATGAGATGCCCTCTCTGGTGTTAGTGGTGAGGATTGAGGCTCCTTGATTACTAAGCCAGGGCACGGGTGTCACATATTAATTGGTGGCAGTGGCTGGGATATCCTCACATATTAACTGTTTGGCGGTGGTGGGATATCCACATCACATATTAATTAGTTGGCAAATACTAATTGGCTTGTAGTGGTGTGGGTAGAATGAATCCTGTAGCTTGTGCACAGTGAGCTTTGAAGGTGTTTTTCTACTCTAAAACAGCCACGCAGTGAATGCTCAGAGTTCAGATCACAATTGTTTTCTTTCTTTTGTTATCTTAGTTAGTCAGGGTGAGCAGGCAGCATGTTAGCAGAGGAGTATGGAAAGCTGACAAGGAGCTAGCTGGCAGAGATGTACCAGGCTAGGGGACTGGTGCATGGAAACCTGACTAAGGCAGACCTGATTGCAGCCTTGGTTACAGCTGCATCAGAAAAGAGCAACCAGGAGGACAATCAGACTGGCAGTGGAGATATAATTCCCTCTGAGAATGGACAGCTCAACCTTTCTGCAGTGGACTTAAAAATCCAGCTGGAGCTAAAGAGACTTGAGTTGGAGGCCAGGCGTGTGGAATTAGAAGCAAATGAGAGACTGCGATATTTGCAGGCTGAGGAGAATGAAAAACTGTTATGTCTGCAAGCTGAGGAACAACAGAGGAAGAGGCAGCATGAGAAGGAGTGGCTTTGTCCTCCATTGAGGCAGGGAAGGTGGCAAATGCTTTGTTACAGATTTTCAGCAGGGTAGGTTTTCCAAAAGAAATACTGATTGACAGAGGTGCCAATTTCATGTCAGACATGCTGGCTTGTCTGTGGAAGTGCTGTGGGGTGAAGAACATGAAGACCACCCCCGACCATCCCCAGACTAATGGTCTTGTTGAGAGGTTAAACTCTACAATCAGGTCCATGCTACGGGCATTTGCAGATCAATTTAAGAGGGAGTGGGACAAATATTTGCCCCATATGTTGTTTGCTTACAGAGAAGTTCCCCATGAATCCACATTTTTTTACCCTCTGAGTTGTTGTATGGGCATAGGGTGAGGGGATCTCTAGATTTAATTTGAGATGAGTGGGAAGGTGAGTGTAAGTCTCACAAGGAGTCTGTTGTGGCATACATCCTAAACCTCAGGACAAGGCTCAGGGAACTCATGGGCTTGGACCAAGAGAACCTGGCAGAAGCCCAACAACAGAAAAAGATGTGGTAAGACAGGAATGCTCGAGCTAGAGAGTATGCTGTGGGGCAGCAGGTAAAGGTTCTCATTCCTGTCAGACACAACAAGCTGCAAGCAGCTAGGGTGGGTCCCTAATAGGTGGTAAGAAAGGTAAGTGATGTTAACTACATGGTGGAACTGCTAGGCAGTAGGTAGGGGCACAAATTGTACCATGTTAACATGATGAAACCTTACCATGATAGGGAGGCCCTTGTGCTGAGCATTTTCAATGGAAGAAGGAGTCTGAGGGAGATCTGGGGACTGATCTCCTCAGTGAGGCTTGGGCTGACACCTCGGTGGAAGGGGTAGCAATGTCCCAGCAGCTATCTCCTACCCAGGTTCGAGAAATCTGAGCAGTGTTGAAGGAATTTGGGGACATGTTCACTGGGAAACCAGGGTGCATCCACGTAGTGCAGCACCAGGTGGACACAGGATCCCAAAGGCCTATTAGGCAGGCCCCTTATAGGGTGCCTGAGAGAGTCAGACATACCCTGAGGGAGGAGGTACAGGAGATGTTGGAACTGGGGGTGATTCAAGAGTCCAACAGTCACTGGGCCTCCCCAGTGGTGCTGGTGCCAAAGAAAGATGGCAACACCAGGTTCTGTGTGGACTACAAAAAATTAAATAGTCACACTGAGACAGATGCTTACCCCATGCCTTGGACAGATGAGGCCCTAGAGCAGTTGGGTGGGGCTAGGTATCTTACAACCATTGATCTTACCAAGGGTTACTGACAGGTGCCTTTGGCTCCCAGTGCTAAAGAGAAGTCGGCCTTTGTGACTCCTTTTGGCTTATATGAGTTCACAAAGATGCCCTTTGGGATTAAGAATGCCCCAGCGACTTTCCAGAGGCTTGTCGATAATATCCTAGCAGGAGCAGGAGGGTTTGTCCTTGCTTACCTAGATGATATTGCCATCTACAGCCATTCCTGGCAAGCACCTTCAGCATGTCAGGGAGGTGCTTGGCAGAATACAGAGGGCAGGGTTGACCATTAAGCCGGGCAAATGTCAGGTGGGTATGGCAGAGGTATCCTACCTAGGACATAGAGTGGGGAGTAGTAAGATAAGGCCAGAACCTGCCAAAGTGGAAGTCATTCAGGCATGGCCTGCACCTGTTACTAAAAAGCAGGTGAGGGAATTTTTAGGGAGCGCAGGGTACTACAGAAAGTCTGTCCCTAGTTATAGTACCATAGATGCTCCCCTCACAGACCTGACAAGGAAAAACAGGCCAGATAAGGTAGTGTGGACCCCAGCATGTGAGCAGGCATTCCAGAAGCTTTGGGAGGACCCCCTGCGTTAGCCAGTCCAGATTACAGCAAACAATTTGTTGTGCAGGTGGATTCTTTGAACCATGGGGTGGGGGCTGTACTTAGCCAGATTTCTTTGGGGGGAAGAGCACCCAGTGGTTTATCTCAGTCATAGGCTCCAACCCAGGGAGGAATCTAGTCATAGTGTGGGCATTGCAGAAACTTTAGCCTTATCGATATGGAAGAAAATTCACTGTTATGACGGATCACTGCCCCCTAACATGGTTAAACAGAGCCAGCCAGCAAAATGCCAAGTTGCTAAGATGGAGCCTAGGGTTGCAAGCATATATGTCAGTGCAGCACCGCAGTGGGAGTAGCAATGCCAATGCAGATGGGCTCCCAAGAAAAACTAGCTTGAGTTCTCCGGGGGGGGGGGTGAAGACTGGTAGAGATGGGTGAAGGCTGCCATCCTAGCCAGATAGAATTGCACAGATAATTCTACCATTTGTAAATATGAATGTTGAACTACAAGTTTGTTTGTTCAAATGAAAGAATAGGCTGTGAAATGTTGAACTTAAAACAATGTGGCAACATTTCCCTCTGCTGTAAAAAAATCTAAGTCAAGCATTTCTTGTTGGTCCTTTGAAATTAAAATTATTTCAACACTGCCTTTAATGTTTACAAGTCGGCTCCGGTCTGGCTGTAAACATTTCACATTCTGTTAAGCTAAAATAGGAAGCTTCCTGCCTATTGTTTTAAGGCTAAAGTTAATGACCAGAATTTACACATGGAATGTCCTTTATTGCTCTAAGTGTAAAATAATGTAAATGCGGTTTCTGTCAGCCTAGGAATACCAGGAAAGTGTGAAATAATGTAATGTTTTATCAGAACTGCAGTCTCAATTTAAACAGAGAGAACCATAAGGCATTAAACATTTTAGTCTTGAACATCCAACTCAGCACTGCCTTATGCCCTATGTAAGTAAGTTATTTTAGAAGTGTATTTTCTTTTAACAATAGCTAGAAAATTAGAAAGATTAGCCTAAGTGTTTTTCTGTGATGTCAGAACTGCACTACTGATTTATTTTAAGTATTTCTGTGTGATCTCTGAACTTTTGACTAGCACTGTATAGTAGAAAGTATTGCTTTGTGGTTTTAATTATTTATTATTAAATATGTCAAAACCTTTTAACTGTGGCTGGTTTGTGAAGAGATAATTTAACCTCTTAAGAGTATACTTTCATGCCTTTGGTAAAACTGTACAAAGCCACTCCAATAAGCTTTGACTGTTTAGTCACATCTACCAATTGGATAATAATATTGCACAGTAATAATTGGACACCTTTTTAAGGGCCTTTGAGTAGCTGATAAATATTAGTGGGTGGTGGCAGCTGGTACTACCGTATAGACTGGGAGAAAGGAGCACAGCTGGAGAACATGTGCCAGCCTTCTCCAGGAGTGTCTGTGTGGTTGTATAAACTCTTATCTCAAAGTTCATGTGTGTGTGTGTGTGTGTGTGTGTGTGTGTGTGTGTGTGTGTCAGCTACTTGGGTAGGGACACGAAGCACTGGTTGGACAGAGAGGGTGCTGGAGGTTTTAGCTTGCCCACTAGGCACAGATCTGGACCTTATAGCTGTGCCAGTGAGGAGTCTTACTGGGGACCTGGAGAGCAAGGGAGCGACCGACCCTGGACTGACTGTGATCTCTGTGTGCTCTTAAGGAAAATTGCACTTTTCTGTGTGCATTTGTTATCCTTTCCTCATATATGAGATGCCCTCTCTGGTGTTATTGGTGAGGATTGAGGTTCCTTGATTGCTGGGCCAGGGCACGGGCATCACAGATGCCTTACATGTTTTCCAGCTGTTTGCAATCTCTGTGTTCCTCACTCCTTAGCAAATTCCTCATTTTCGTCCAGTGGAAAGCACTTCTCCATGATATGTGAAAATGTTGCTGTGCTCTTCCTCCTCAGTTACACGTCTCAAAATAATGTCCAATAAGCCATTGTGCCTCACTACCATAATCACAATGCTTTCCTTTTCACTTACTCTCAGAACACCTATGCTCACAGCATTCATACAATCCACGTCATTATTTAATTCACCAACACTTTGCCATTTAATCTCTTTATTGCAAATACTCTCCTTCTGCAATTTATCATTCTCTGCCATGATTTGCCCCTCTCTTCTTATAGTAGACTTATGGCCACACCCACAGAAAAGAGTCTGGGAAATTCCTAGGTGCCCTGGCCAAATATCCCCTTGTAAGTAGGAATACCAGCTCGGGTTGCCCATGTTGAGGCCACTGGCCTTGTGGGACTGACCCAGTGAATAATGTATGCATAAATAAATAAATAAATAAATACTTCTCACTATGATGATGTGAGGTATTGGCAGCTATGCCAGCAGAAGTAGGGCAGTGGATGTGTAACATATGCCAGCATAGCTAGCTGGAGTTTTGTATAGAACTATGTGTCATTTATACATCAAACTGATTTGTACAGCAGATGCTTGTGTTGAAAATGTATTTATAAAGCTGCTTCTCTTAAAAATGTACCAAAAGTGGGCCCTGCTGGACAGAAAAGAAATACACCTTTATGTCAGACTGTATTGTACCTGTTGAAATGAATATATTGTAACGGGGGATACTGGGATAGAAGAGATTAATCTCAGTCCATAAAGAATGTTCTGACTGCAGCCAGAGATCAAGTGTCTGTGAAAATTAGGACTAGGAATCCTACCATATTGTCCTTAGGGGTAAACTAATTGCCACCCATGAAGGATGGAAGTTTTGAAAGGGTTTCAGATACTATGACACATCTCAACAAATCTCTGTGTGTATGTTAACACATAAGTGCTAGATTCTGGTTCAGTTTCTAAAAGGGGGTAGTGTGGGAACCAGAGTCAGAAGACTAGATGTATGTGATGTCATTCTGTAATCCAGCACTGAAATGATGTTTTAATTCTAGATGAGACAGAAGTCTCAGGGCAGTCTGTTTTTGAAACCTGACCAAGAAGGAAGGCCACTCACCCACTTCATCTTGCCTTGCTTTAGTAAGTAACCTGAGAATAGTAATTATTTAGATCAGTCAGGAAAATATAGTGAGATTAGTTAAGTACTGTTTTTCTGTATCTGTATTAATCTATTCATCTGTGTTATTTTTAATATTTCCTGTGAGCAAAACTCTGGTGTTTGTTATAAATAGATATTTAGTATTTTCATGTTATTTTATTATTAAATATATTAAGCTTTTCATTGTGGCTAGTCTTTTCGAGAATATTTTAACCTTTGAGAGCACTTATATTTATTTGGCAACACTGTGGCCCTCCTGAAAGCCTTGCTGCATTGGTCAAACACTACCATTTATATTAGTATTAATTTTACTCAGTATAATTGGGTAACCTTGTAAGAGTCTTACAGTAGCTGGCTATGGAGTGTTCTTGTGGCAGTACTTACCTTACAGTCTAGGCAGAGGGGTCATAGCTGGTAAATCTGTACCAGCCTTTCCCAGGTGTGTGTGTGTGTGTGTGTGTGTGTGTGTGTGTGTGTGTGTGTGTGTGTGTGTGTGCGCGCGCACATGCACGTGCATGCGCGTGTGTGTGTGTGTGTGTGTGTGTGTGTGTGTGTGTGTGTACGAGTATGCATGTGTGTCTGTGTGTGTGTGTGTGTGTCTGTGTGTGTGCGTGTGTGCGTGTGTGTGTGTGTGTGTGTGTGTGTGTGTGTGTGTGTGTGTGTGTGTGTGTGTGTGTGTGTGTGAGAGAAAATCAAATCTCAAAGAGTATGTGTGTGTCAGCTACTTGGAGCAAGGACACAGCACTTTTTCACAGAGACGGGGGTGGAGGACTTGACTTGCAACACTTGGCTGAGGACTCAACTCTACAGCTCTGCCAATGGGAAGTCTTACTGGGGGCCCGGAGAGAGACAGGGAAACCCCGCCCCCCAACTGAGTGTGTTCTCTGTATGCTCTTAAGAGAAATTTTGCTTGGTGCAGACAGCTGCATCTGGAAATACTATGTGCATCTATTTCTGTTCCAAGTGAATGTCCCTCACTGGTTACTGTGGTGAGGATTAAGACTCCTTGATCACTGGCCCAGAGGAGGGGCATCACACTCATCAATCAAGATACACTATTTATGACTGACAGTGTGCTTTCTTTGGCACACTCCTTAACATCTAGGCTTACACAAACATTCAAATATCCATAAACTGCTACTAAGTTCATGGCCAAACAGGAATCAAGAAGGGGAATGTGTCATTATATTAAAGGCAGCTCAGTCGGACACAAGTTAACAAAAATGTTTAGCTGACAGCACTTTTGGCAGTAGTGGATAATTTTCTTTTCTCCACTGCTGTGCAACCTTGGAGTAGGTAGATTTATCTAGCTCTATGGTATAGAAGGATAAAACCCTAATTATGTCACAGGTGATATGAGTTCAGTTAGGATCTCAGGCATTCATAGGAGCTGGCCAGAGAAGCTGGCTTTGAGCAGCTGGTACAATGCACATCCTGAGGGTGGGGTAGCTCTGGCTTGCCACACAAGTGGCATCTAACACCAGTGTTAGGTGTCTGCTAAGAGAAGTTATGAGCTGACTGAGATGATACTATCTGCAGTGCAACTGCAGTAAGTAGCCAAAGGAAAATGATGGGGAGAGGCATATTTCCTCTTAAGGGTAGTAATGGCAGCCTCAAAGGAGCCATTGAATAGGGAAATCTCCCAGGGGGAGTTAGTAGCCCACCCTCCAGGAACAGCAAGCTTGCCCATTCCTTACTGCCCAATTCTCACTAGGGACTGGAATGATGATGATGATGATGGTTCATAGGCAGTAACAAATGTGGTATAGGGCTATTGCCTAGCCAAGAAATACCAGAACAAATGGGCCAATTGGGCAATGATAGAGAAGACAGTGGGCAAGTTCCTTGGGCTGTGAAAAAAAAGAATCTTGTTTTTCAAGTTGAGCAATGTGTTTAAACAAGCACATCCCAAGGGGAGAATTGCATTCATAGGCCTCATCAGGACATAGTATAGTGGGTTCAATACATCTTTTGATCTAGTTGAGATAGATAAGCTGTACAAAGTGGAATAACATTTTCACCATGACACAGACATGGTACAAAAGGAGAATTCATTGTCAGTTGAATTACCCTAAGCCCCTCATAACGGCATCTGTTTTGAGAGGAATACCACTATCATGGCAAGAGGAGAGAATGGTGGCTTTGCTAAAGGTATGATACTACATTTGCTTGGCATTCAGGGTGAGCCTATAACTGACAAATTAGGTATTGATCTGATTCTCAATTTGCAGTCATCTGTAAACTTTGGCAGTTTGTCAATGATAGATTCCACATTGGTCATCAAAGTGGTTCACCAGTGAGTCCTCCAGAAAAACTGTTCCTTTCCTGGGATTTAATTTTGCTCTGGAAATATTGCAAAAGCCACCACCCTCATCAAACAGGTTTATTCAATACCACTAAATCTCTTGTCATGGAAAACAGTTCAGCTTATCACAGTATCAGACTTTCAGGGTTGTGAGCCTTACCTGCTCATTCATAACAGTAGGTTCCAAAAGAAAGGGAATCTCTGTCTGCTAATCCTACATTTATCAATAATTAAATGACAAATTTACGGGAACCAAAATAATTACTTTATTAACCTAGTGCCTCAGCAGAAAACTTTCCAGGGAGGGGACAAGGCAAAAAACAGTATATTATATATATATATATATATATATATATATAAACATCTAAAATGCATAACATCGAATCTCACACCATCAAAAACATATAAAATTAAGTAGGGTATCATCAAACATGTAAATGTTATAATTTGTTCTGTTAATATGCATATAGTGTTTATTATGCCACTTTGTACATGTTTTTAGGCCATACAGGTAAGTGATTAAACATTATGTGGGCATTCTTTTTGGTGATCTCAATATAGTGGGGTTAGTAAATTAACTATTTCCCACTGTAGTGCTATCTCGGAGTTGGTATATTTAATTTACAGGTGGTGTGGGGGTGCAGGGGAGCTTAGCTTTTGCAGAAATGTAGCAAAAAGTGTTTTTTCATTTGGTGTTGTTATAGGTGGAGGGGATGTTGTTTATATTTGCTTTGTAGTTTTCATTGTTCTGAGATTCGATGTTATGAGTTTTAGATGTTTTGAAATTTCGATCTTATGGTCTCGCTGTTTTGAAATTAGATGTTATGAGTTTTTGACGTTTTGAAATAGAACCATATGTGTGTGTGTGTGTGTGTGTGTGTGTGTGTGTGTGTGTGTGTGTGTGTGTATATATATATATATATACATATAAATACAGCAATCATATGCAAGCAATTAAACAATCAGTGACTTTGAGAATCATTTTGACTGAGATATAAAATAACAAAACATTACTTTAAAGAATGAATAAACTTTCTTTAGAACACAAAAGCTGATCCAAATATCTAATACTCCTAGAGAAGGGATGAACCTTTTTCTAAAATAGTAGCATAACATTTATTACAGGCTGATCCTTACATTTTGAAACACAGTGGCAAGCTAGAGGACTGCCTTAACAACCACAATTAGCATCTCTAATACGCTTCTGCAGCCTAGTCTTAATTGTTTTAGTCGTACCAGCACAGAAAAGGCTGCAGGAGCAAGAAATTGCATAAGTAGTCCTTTTAGACAGAAGAGTGTAGTAAGCAACAGGAGTAATGGCTATCCCTGTTAGCTTTATGAAAGGTTGTAACAACAAAGGAACAAAATGAAAAATCATGACAAGTGAAAGTACCCCATGGAGAAAGGAACTAGATGCCAGGCATTTTAATCTGTCTAAAATAATATGTTGACATGCCTGCAGGTTTTCTGCCTTGTACAAAGACATATAAGGATATTTTTTTCTAGGAAATCATGCAAAACAGGGATCAGACAAAAATGACAGCACTTCTTCAATGTTGCAACAATTTTATGACAAAGTACTTTAAAGTGGGTAACAAAATAAAGCTGAATCCTGAGTGAGACATGTAAATACCTATTAATATTAAACAAAACTGCAATTCACACAATGTATATGGCCCAGTCCTAAATGTTGTTCCCTTAGCTACTGTAAAACAGACCAATAGACTTTCACGATACTCAAGGCTGCTGCTAGCAACTTTGGAGCTTGGGTCAAAATACTCAATTAATGCCTCCATTTTTATTCATAATGCCTCTGGGTATGCCTGTCTAACACACAGACAAGATATGCACACACAAACTTGATTTATTTTAAAACAATAGCATGTGTAATCTGATGATACATTTGAACAAAACTGAAAGAACAAATGGCTACAATAATGTATTTCAACTTGTTGCCGTCAGACATACATAAACCACATACCTCCTCACCCATTCTCCCTAAAATAGCCACTTTTTGTGTATCTCCTATGATGTAGTATGGAATGAAAATTAATGAAATAATGAATATAGTAATGCATTTCACCTTGTGCTCACAGGCAGTAAATTGCTCCAAACAAGCCACATAATGATCATTCACCAGCGATTATGTCTGCCCTGCACTTTCAGATAAAGATGCATCCCTACTCCACATAAAACTATTCACCTTCTTTGTACTCTTTCAGTATTACACAGAGATGAAACTGATGTGACCACAATAATACATTACAACTTCATGCTGTCTGCATCCTTTCTCCCAAAAGATATCTAAATTCTGTGTACCCTTCTGGTCTTAGAATGGAATGAAAGGGAAAGAACAAATGTCTGCAGTAATATATTTCAGCTTGTTGTACTTAGGCATATATACTCAGCATATGTCCCCTCACCCCAACACCCCAAACGACAATCATCTTCTTTTTACACTTCCAATGTTTGATTGTGAAGAAAGTGAAAAAATTATGTCAGGAATAATACATTTCACCTTATGTTCATACACTGTCACTCGGCAAGCTGTACAGTGATTATTCTGCAATGATCTTGACTACCTTTGCTTTCATATTCAGCCTGCCTCATTAACCCACTAAAAAGATAACCACATTCTCGGTACTTCACTGATGTTATTTTGGGATGAAAATGAAGGCACAAATGACCACAGTAATGTCTTTCAACATGCTCTCTGTTACAAATATTTCCTACCTTCCATCAAACTGATGATGTTGTTTCTCACCCTCACCAAAAATTAAAAAAAAAATAGCCTGCGCCATGATCCCGAGCATAGAAATAGAAGTTTACTCTCACTAGAAATTTGCAATTTTGAACAGACCTTCAGTCTGCATTAAGTAAAAAAAAGTAAACAGACGTACTATTTAAACTTCAGATGAGAAGTTAAACTGAAGCCCCATCTGTTTGCTTTGGTGGCAGCTTAAGTGAATGTGAAGGATCCCAAGGCACCTACTGAAAAGTGTAGGGGGAGTTTCCCAATGTCCTGTTCAAATTTCCCCTATTAGAATAATTACAGCCTCGGTCTCCCCTGAAAAGAGGCTACTAGCCTAATGGGACTAATCTGGTCAACATAGAATGAATGAATGAATAAATAAATAAAAAGTGGTTTTGAGCATTACATTCTAAACAGCAGTGATTGATTATAGGGTCGTATTGTCTAGCAATGGTTACTTCTAATGGATGAGCAGATGCTATGCAGAAGGAGCATTACTACAACTTATGCTTTGTGAACAGTGATGCTCATCAGATGAGAATGCACACTTCAGACGAGAAGGCACACCAGAAGAAACATAGATTAAAAGCACCTTCACTAGGAAATTATAGCATTCAGAAAATAAAAAAAAATAACTGACACATTCGGTTGCAAGCATGACACTGAAAATTTTATTTGTTCTACCAGATTTAACTCATTCTTAGCAAAAACTCAGACCGATGGCAAGCCTAGTTGTACTCTGAATCACTACAGATTGGGAAACAATGGATCTTGATAAACAAACAGCATGTTGGAAGCATAGCTACAGTTTTGACAGTTTTTGCACTGCTATAAATACATTCTTATTTAAGCTTTGCAACACACACACACACACACACACAAATGCCGGATGTGTTTAAAGCTGCAATGGGTCAGACAGCATTAATATAAATTAATCCTAGTAAAATTATGAACAACACTACCAAGAAAACAATAAATACTTAAACACAGTGGCCAAATCAACTATGAACCTGAATATAGCAGACAGACAAGACTTTTTCACCCAACTCAACTGAAAGATATGGCAACAGATCATTTGTTGGCAGAAGTAATTCCTCCCAATTCAATAAACAGGATAGTAAAAACCACACACTCAACATAATATTTTATCATCTGCAAGCAGTCATGCTGGATATACATAACTCCAAACTGCAAAGACGATTTGCAAATCATGATTTGCCTCACAGCCAGAGATAACAAACATCAAAGCCACTAGGACTCAGATCCTTGTCTATTATAATCACTAAAATTTACAGATATACAATCATTGCTAGTAAGTAACAAGGTATGACACTAAGCCCACTTTCTTGCAGTCTATCAGCAGCTCTGCAGAGCTGCATATACAGTTGGTAAGTCCCATGTGAAGCACTGAACCCATGAACATGACAGCCGCCAGTGACGCCACCACAACATTGATGATTCACCTCTGTCATCACTGAAGATAATGCAGCACAAAGGCATTTTTCAAAGGAGCAGACTTATTTCTTCATATTGCTTGCCCTATCCATCACATGGCCCAGCACACATTTGCACCAAACCTGGAGTTTTCAGTACACTTTTCCTCCAAATAAATTCCACAGATATAACAATAGAAACACCGGACTTGAAAATATATCCCACAAGCCTGCACACTGAAGACATATATATATATATATATATATATTTATATTCCACTCACCATTTTCTCCTTAAAGGTACAGGCTTTTACAGAGACATTTAATATTTACATGGAAAACTCTTATGCAGTCCTTGGCACATGAGTTATCATTTTCAGACTGCAAGCTGTTTTCTAGGAACTGGAATTTCTGCTACTAGTCAGCAGTAATAGCACTGACAATCACAAAAAAAAAAAAAAAAAACAAACACTGGTGCACCATCCCCCACTACATTAAGGCCAAAGACAAACGTCCCACTTGTTCCATATAGTAGCACTGCTTAGGATTTAGAAAAAAACATGATGCACTGTGCTTATCTGTCCTGTCCAGGTTTTCACAGTGCATTATGTCTGAGTGACTCAGACATAGCTGTACCCTACAAAGCTATGAAGGCATGGGCATGTAGAGCTATACCTGTGTTGTTGCAGAAAACTGCATGCAAATGTAGCAGCCCAATTACACCTAATTCAAACTACCCATGTGCTCTGGCCCAGAAATTTTCGTCTCATCAGAATAGTGTAGTCATACAAGTCAAAGAATATCTCAACCACACTCAAGCGAAAAAAGTGTACGCTATCTTTTGACAGCATAAACCCATTTACTTCTATGGTAAGGATGGCGTTGTTAGTGCTGAGGTTAAGTGCATAGGCTGGTAGGAGGAACAGCAGTGTGGTAGCTCCTAAAAATATAGTATTAAATTCAGAGCATGATAAAGCTGCTGCATCTAGCAACATCTCATTACCAGCTCTTTCCTGAAATAGCTGTGACAGTGATTATTTTTCTGAATTCCAGTCTACCATATGTTTGATTTATAAACACTAATAATCACAGAAGCCTCAGATAAAAAAAAAATCTCTGTTACTGTTTAACCATTTAGCCCTCTGTAATTTTTGATATGACAAAGAGGCTAGTAAATGTAAAAAATGAAAACTACTACCATGCAAATAATTTAGGGTCATAGTGGGCTTATGCTAAAGTTCTCTGTCAACAGGATGAATCAGCACCAGTATTTTTAACATATAAAAACAAACAGAACAGTTGCAAGATGCCAAAAAGAAGAAAAAAAATAAACCTGACTCACTCTTTAGAAAGAAAATTACTAAGGTCACTGGGAATCCCTTTTCAAATGAATACCAAATCATCAATACAGCAAAAACATGAATAATGTGATGTTTAAAAAATATGTGTTATAATTATATTTCTTGTTGAAATAGTGATATAAATAAACTTATGTAAGCAGAAGAAAAAGAGGCACTCATGGCAGTATCCTCTGACTAATGATAAATACTTTAATTAAAAGTAAAATCAGATTGTTAACAGAAAAAAGTAATCCCAGTAACAAAATTAGTAAGGGATCAGTCATCTAAAAAATTATTAGATGCCTTAACACCATTTGTGTAGAGGCTACTTGCATATATGCTGTATCAAAATATATCCTGCCACAAAACTGAAGTGATTAAAAAAAACAGTAGGAAGAGTCACAAGACCAAACATAGTGACAGAGAGGTCAATTCCATCAATTTCCTGATGCATTATACTAATGATCATGGTTACTTTTGTGAAATTATTAAGAAGCATGGGCTGGTATTATTGCTACATGATAAGATAGGGCAGTGGTGGGTTCAACTCCCAGATTTGTTTTTAAGAACGAAAGAAATCTGAAACGTTTATTATGTTATAATGTGAATAGACCCCCTACAGGATCTAGAGAATCTCTCACGTCTGGGTGTGGTCAATGTAATTTTTGTACATTTATAGATACATGTCATGTTTTTGAGCACCCGGTTACCCATTATAAACACTTTATACATTGTATGGCAGACTGCAAGAGTACTTTTGTTGTTTATTTGGCTACTTGCCAGTCGTGCACTTGTTTTTATGTGGGTAAAACAAAAAGACAACTTAAAGAAAGGGTTTGGGAACATCCATTAGCCATCAGGAAAAGAGACGCTACCAATGCGCTAGCAACACATGTTATGAATACCAGTGACTCACATGATTTTAAATTTAAAATATTAGAACAGCTTGTCAGTAATGGGAGACTAGGTGACTTAAATAATACCCTTGAACAAAGGGAGACAAACTGGATCATTAGGTTAAATAGTGACACATTTCCAGGTTTGAACTGCCCTGTCCCTTTAAAACCTTTTTTGAAGGGGAAAGAGGTTGTTTAAATGATCTTATTGTTAGGTCTGTGATAGGTTGATTTGAAATTAATGTAATGTATATATAATGATTTATTTTTATATGTTTTATGGTCTGAAGAAGTGTCTGTTGTGGCATGAAAGCGCTAACCTAATAAACACGTCTTGGTTTTATATGATTTGAGTCGTGGAGGTGAAGTGGATTCTCTTTTTTGTTCCTCTTTTTTGTCCATGAATAATGCGATGTTTAAAAATAAGTGTTATAATTATATTTCTTGTTGAAATAGTGATATAAATAAACTTATGTAAGTAGAAGCAAAGGAGGCACTCATGGCAGTATCCTCTGACTAATGATAAATATTTTCATTAAAAGTAAAATCAGATTGTTAACAGAAAAAAGTAACCCCAGTAACAAAATTAGTACGGGGTCAGTCATCTAAAAAATTATTAGATGCCTCAACACCATTTGTGTAGAGGCTACTTGCATATATGCTGTATCAAAATAAATCCTGCCACAAAACTGAAGTGATTAAAAAAAACAGTAGGAAGAGTCACAAGTCCAAACTAGAAACAGCTTTCCTATATTTTTAAAAGGTGCCACAGCCAGAATCTAGATGTTTCCCTTTAGGGATCTCCAACTATTTACCCACTAAAGTCAGCCAGTAACAGGCCACCACTTTAGAATTAGGTAAACCTTTAAGTAAGAGATTATGAAAAGTTTTAAATTCCTAATTACATATAAATATATCATCTTGTTTGTTGATAGTCTTATCATTCAAATACTGATAATATGTATGTGCGTACTGACTAATATAAATAAAAATTACTTTATTGCCTTTATCTGCTTGTTTTACAACCTGAGTGGAGATATTTTAAGACAACAAACAGCCTGCCACTGAGCTGTACTTAAAATGAAGCAAACATTATAAGTAGTCAGAAACATATAGCACACTAGGGAAACCTGTTTCAAGCAGGTGTGCAAAGTGCACTAGGTGCTTCTGGTTTACAAACAACTGTAGCACTACAGCAGTATGCAGCTGTGGGTATGTAGGTAGCCCAACAGAAATCTGTCAACCCTCACTGCATGCAAATACTGCAGAAATGGGGTGCGTCACTAATGCAAATGTAACATGATGCTGGGAATTAAATAACACAGTAGTGTGAGTCAAAGACAACCTCTACCATCACTTTTCTGAGAAATGCAGTCAGAAGGTACACTGTCTTCATGGTGAACACCCATTGGCATCTAAGGTAGATCTAGAGATGTTAACACTGCAGCAGATAAAGGACTGTAAATGTGTGTGTGAGAGTGTGCACATGTGTGCATGGTATGTGTGTGCGGGGCATGCATGTGTGTTTGTATGTGTCTATGGATGTGTTTTTGCATATTAGTAAACAGGGATACAGGGGCACAGCTGGGACTGTTTCAGTATCTGTATATGTGTGAATGTGTGTGTATGACTGTATGTGTGTGTGTGTGTGTGTGTGTGTGTGTGTGTCTATAGATGCCTATACAACAATATTTTGTGGAACAGTAGGGACAACATTAACACACTAGTTCTGCTCTATATAAAATTCAGAACCATGCAAATGAGCTGCGAATACTATTTTGTTGCAAGCAGCTCTTGCATATCTCTAGATTGCCTGAATTGCTCTGGTGCTACTACAGCTCACCAGCAAAGCACTAACAGCAGTGCGATGACAATGTCTCTGAATACCCCCAAGTCTTTCTTTGCAAAAATTATGATACACTTGTTCTACTGCATGATTAAGTAGTTTAGAAAAGCATTTAATATCTTCATTTCTAAAGGTGAGATAAAACTACTTAATTTTATATGTAGCAGACATTAAGTAATAAGTATTGACAATACTTCCATTTTCAGAAGTAGAAAAATGTAAATCCTAATCAGTCAGAAATACTATTAAACATGCTATTGGTCATGCACTTATGCCTACAGTTATGTCAGGCACTGCCCTAAATGAAAACATAATTTTATTCCCAGCGAACGTATGTAGAGAAGTGGCTGCTTCATAGGATGGACTCAGTATGCAGAATGTACACATTTCTAAATCCAAAGATTTCAAAAAGTCCAACCATTTTTTTAGCTTAAAAGTTGTATGTATGCCCTGTATGCCCCAGCTTGGAAGCAAACCATTTCCAACTGGACCATCACTTCAGAATGATTCTGTTATTATTCAAAAGCCTTTTCGGGGAGCCTTCAGCACTCAAGGACTGGCTACCTTCCATACCTCTCAGCTGTCCAGAGTTTCACAGAATGCCCAGAGTTTGCCTCCTATTTTTGGTCTGTTCCTCTTAAATCCGTGATCTTTTGGATTTTTGTGGTGAATCAGTGAGGATAATTCACTAAATAACAGGCATTTGAGCATCAGACTTCATATCCTTCAGAAAATGCATGGTAAGACAAGACCTTTTAGTCTAGAAACTTTCTAAGTTTACAACTGCAATATTTAAATGTGTTCCTATTTTTTGGCTTTGTTCCCCCCGTTAGTTTTGGCTTTGTCCAGATTTTTTTTTCTGCTAAGAGGTTGAGAGCTAGGCTTGTTGCCCTTATGTGATAAGTTCCATGTGGAAAGCAGTGAAGTGGTAGAGTGTTCACACATTTACAAAACTTTTATTAACACTTTATTTTGATAAGATGGGCTGTCAGAAGGATACATACTGAAACCCTTGCTCAGCTTAAATAGCTTGTTATGTTATCTAACCAGAGCTATGAAGACAGGACAGTGAACTATCAAAGCACATCACAAAACAGCAGATGACTATAGTTTCCCTTTCTTCACAGTATAATTTTTGCCTTTGTCCTCCAGATTTCTCTCAGTATTAATGCTGTGTCATTAGTTCTGATGCAGTGTTGAACAGATATTCTAGTGTACAGTGATGCACAGCTGTGTTAGGCCTGTGATCAGTGATGACAAAAATGAGATGGATTACCCTCTTGTCAGGAAAAATCATAAGCACAAAAAAACAGTATGCAGTGGCTGAGTTTCCTGAATGGTGACTGAAATGTTTACATTCCTGACGTCCTTGGGTTCACTCACCACACTAGCATGTGGGTTAGCCCTCTGCATGGGATACACATTAACAGCAAAAAGACAAAGTAGGAAAGCTGCAATATAAGACTATGTCTCATGATCTGTTCCCAGTGTTGAAATGATCAGACTACATATTTGGGCAGCATGGCAATGTACACTATGACAGCATGGTGTTAATAAACAAGAAAGGCAGCTTCTACATACTGCCATGTCTAGGGAGGTGTTAAAGATTCCCTTTGAAGGGAATTTTTATGATGTTTCTTACTTTTCATAAATTTTAAGGTAAGGACTTTTTGCATAATGGCGTCCAGTTCTGCTGCTGGCGATCAATGGAGCTGAATCTGTGACTGGAATGCATGCATTTTGCTTGCAGCCAATCACAGCCCCAACCTATATTTTATTTATGCCTCATGGAAAACAGTTGCTAGGCAGAATGCTCACACAAGAAGTTGTACAATCCAAACAATGCTAAGCAGACAGAAGTAATATATGGGTATCTATTCTTATTGTGGGTACCGCACACAATTATGCTGCCTTTCAAATATGTCATGTGTATAACTTCAAACAGCAGTATTCTTATTCAATAGTAAAGGTTTTCTAGAGGTGATTACAAAATTAATTGCTAATGAAAATTTAGGAGTTTCTTCATTACGTGTTTGGTTCAGCAATGAATTTTCTAACTTAGGTCAGGATGTCCTCTAATCCATGCAGCTGTTAGGATTTGCATATGTTGTCAATGCAACTAGTGTGAACAGTGATTATTTAGAACTTCTTCTGTTCATATTCAGAAAGGAAGCAACTTGGGGGATTAACCTCATTGGTCTCCGATTTGTACTGTTCACATTTAAGATCCCAGAAGGACATCTACCCTAATGGAAACTGTGTAGTGCTGGCCATTAACAGAGTGTGTCATTGAAGTCTGCAAATATTTTTGCACTCATTGAGAAAGCTACTTAACTATCTGCAATTAATTAGTAAGCTGACAGTGGATGGGTAAAGATTTGAAAAAAAATCCATGTGTATGTAAAATTCCATGTTCATAATTTGTGGTAAGCATTTCAGTTTCAACTTCTGATGGCATATGTTTTAGTTTGGCACTTTCTGTCTTCTGCCTATATATTTTTACATTTGCAGACAAAACTGTTTAGTTCTTTGCAGTTTACTGATATTACTGAGGGAAAGGGAAGAACTGTCAAGCTACATGGTGACTATATCACAAAGTGGTGAAGACATTTCTAACTGATTTGACAATTTCCAACTGATTTGACAAAGTATAATGAAAAGTGCAGTTTTGTACTAATTGCTGATAATTGCTCATAACTGCATTATTTACTAAAATCTGCCATAACAGCATTCTGATTAATGCTTCCAGCCATTCAACCATCCATCATCCATTTTCTAAACCTCTTTTGTCTGCAAAAGGTTCCAACAATAGCAGTATAATTAGGAGCAGGGTAGATTACATTTCATTATCCCCAGTAACAGTCTTCAACTCACCTAGAAGAATCACCAGGCATTTCCTGGCAAGTTACGAAATGTAATCCTACAGAATGTCCTAGGTCTGCCTCACATACTTCTCCTTGTAGAGACCCTAACTGGTACATCTTACTGGGAAGCATCACAGATGCACCCTCACTATGTAACTGAATTACCATAACTGATTCTTCTTATCCAATGGCAATAGTAGATCTCTTCTAACATCTTCCTAAACTGACATGTTGCTTACACTGACATGTAAAGTGAGTCCAGCTATCCTGTGAAAAAATCTAATTTCTGCTGATTGCTTCCACAGTCACCACCAGAAGCCTGTGACTGCAAGTAAGAATAGGATACAGACTACAAAATTGTGTTGGCTTATGTGCTTATACAAGCTCAATATATTGTTTCACTCACATAAAAGCTTCTGTAGGTGCTGGACACGTTTAAAGCAAACCCATATACAAATGAGCTAACATCAAAGAAAACTGGAATGTAAATGGATAAATCATCAGAATAATGTATCACTGATAAGAAAATCCCATCATTAATATTAATCAGGAGGCATGTCTTGCTGCATGAACCTGGAACCAAATTTGACTTAGTGTCACCAGTTGCTTTGCTATAATCATTTTAAAATGCTTCTTGTTGCTTCCTCATAATCATAAAAAAAAAAAAAAAAAAAAAAAAAGCAAAATGTTTTAATTCCAGTCAATAAAATCAATTCCCAGTCCCAAAATGTATTACTTCTAACAAGCACAGAACTGAATATGTGGGCTACATTAATTCTAATATGCACAGCACAGATTCCTCCTCTGTACTTACCCACATGGCATAAAATAGCATACATTTACAATGTTCTTTGCTGAAGCCCAGTGATCCTAAAGTGCAAAATAAAATGTGTTGCCCCCTTCAATTAAGTCAGTGTCCCTTCCCCAAGTGTAGTACTTCTTCTGGGTCTTATCTGACAGCCAGCTGGCTATCCAGCATGTAACACAGGGGCTTATTCTTATATCCATGAGTTTGTTTGCAATGCCAGAGTGGGGTATCATATCAAATACCTTAGTCAGGTCAAGGTAGTCAATATCTAACCTTTTACCCTCATCCATTGCCTTTGTGACCTTCTCAAAGTACTCCTCCAGGTTAAGTAGGCTTAATCTGTTCTTGATGAAACCAAACTGGCTTGGGTGTAGTGTATGAATGTTTTCTATGTCCTTATTAATTATTTCCATGATACTTCTTTCCATGGCTTTGCATATGTGACTAGTCAGACTTTGGGGTATGTAGTTCTAGGCTCTGTTGACGGCCCATTCCTGTGCAAAGGGATGTCCACTGGAGTTTTCAATTCATGTGGCACAAAGTCTTTCTGGAGGCTACGGTTAAACAGTGACTCCAGTGGTCTTGATAGGTCATATTTCAGGCTATTTAGAAGGCACCCTGTGATATTATCAGGGCTCATTTATGCAATGTTTCTTGCCTTAGAGAACACATCTAGGACCTGCTCAACATCTTCCCTAGTGATAGCTGTGGAGGGGGGTGTTTTATGGTAATTCCTGGGGAGCAGCTGGGAGAAAGAGAGGCTTAAAATTGGAGCTGAATTTGTCAGTCAAATCCCTGACTACTGGTTCTTCTTTTAGAGGTGTGTTATTGATTATTTGTTACATCTTCCAGCTTCATGTAGCTGTCTCTATTTACAGTCAGTTCACCACACTGCTGTCTGCTGCCACTTAAAGTTTGGACATAGCTAAAGAAAGCCTTGTGGTTGTCCTTTGCCTGAGAGGCTATCTTTACTTCACATCTGGCTTTAATGGCACACAGTTCTTCCTAATTATGGCTATGATTTTTTTTCTTTTGTTGTACAACCAATTTATGTTTGGATTCCACCACGGAATTTTCTTTCTCTCTTTATTTTTTTCTTTTCAGTTATTCCGGTAGGTTTAGCTATTTCTATGCATTTATTGACATGACTGTACACGGCTTCTGTGAACAATTCTGTATAGGTAGCTGTGTTGTCAGGATTTGGGGTTATCACTTACTAGTAGGAAGTTTGTGCTATAAGAGTTCTTAAATTTTACAGGGTTAGCCGTGGTCACAGAACCAATTTTATTACAAGTGAAACAATGTTATGGTCTGACCTTACCACAGAGGGCAGTACATGGAGCCGGGTGGAGAGGATACAGCATTCTACTATGTTTGTGAGTACCAGGATGAGTATGGTTGCACCACTAATGGGCGTATGGACTATCTGGAGCAAGGTGTTTGTGTTTATTACATCCAGGAATCTCTGGGCCTGTAAGTTTCAGGTCATGCAAGTATACTAGTTTATAGTAATGTGCTTGCAATCAGTCATGAAAATGGTATCGGGTTGAGTAGTGAGGGCCTCCAGAAAGTCAAAGTACAAGTTATGTGTTTCTTGGTTCATAGAGAGTGACCTGTAGCTTGCAAGGATATGATATGGGACTTTGTCTATGGAACTCTGAACGTAGAGAAGATCAAGTGCATCATCCTGTTTGACTAGTCTTGAGGCAAGTTTGCAGTTGATACAGAATGATATATGTCCACCTTTGCTCCCTGCATGTGTAGTAGCTGGCAAGAATATGTGGAAGGCACTGTAGCCCTGCACTGCAGGGGTGCTTTCTGTGGCTTTAAACCATCTCTCAGTAACAGCACAGATGTCCACATTCTCCACATTTTCTGAAGTAAAGGATGTCTACAATGATAATTACTGTCATTATTTATTAAGAGTAATGTACTAACGTTTCTCTCAGAGTCAATAGTTTTAAAAGGGATTAAGAGAGATGGAGTTAAAATTTAAGTTAAAATCGGGGACAGTTGAGAGGAATGATGGAAACATTTTTCAGATACAGTGATACATCAAAAAGCAAAGTATGTGGTTTAAACAATGGATACATGTTCAGTGGGGGGGGGGGGGTACCACATTAACAACTGTCAGGTGTTCAACCTTTCCAAAATGACCCAGTCTCTCAAAATAATATACCCATAGAGTAATGTGTTTATGTAGAAGAAAGTTTACATAAAAGGTGTAATGTTTAACATTTGAATTCATTTGGGTGTTTGCTTATGTTTCTGTAAAGGGATAGGCAGAAATCTGCTGTTTACAGATAAAGATTCCGCATAATGTATAATATAAAATTCACAGTAAGCATTTACACCTTTGATTTTCAAGATGGTGTGAATAAAGATAATGTGCCAATAAATGAGTATGTCTGAGAAACTACATCAGATACAATAAACTCTCAGTTAACCAGCACCCATGGGGTTGGTAGATGCCGGATAGGTGTAGTTTCTGGTTGCTTGAGAGTTACTATTAAAAGCAGTCCTGACAAATACTGTACCTTATACTATACCATACCATACCATACCATAAACACTGTATTGACTTGATTTTAATATTGAATACAGTAATTAAAAGCTTGGCTGGAATAATAATACTTTAATCAGGATGAGAATGCCTACCCATGACAGTCAGACTGTGAGAGACAATGCTGTGATTTAGTACAATTCCTTACAGCAATTACGTAATTCCTGCATCACAGCTACTCCTTGAAAACTGAAATCCATCTAAAGAAAGTAATAGGTTCTTGCCAAGAAAACCCCCAAAAATATAAAGTACTATGAATAATCTGTGCTGTAGCACATTTTCATTTGAATGCCTTACAATTTATTGCTGTAAAAGCTACCAATTAATTATTTTAGCTTAACAGAATGTGAAATGTTTACAGTAATGTATTTATCTCTCATCTTGTTTTGGTCTTCTCTTCACACAAGTGAAAAATCTTTCTCAAGAGAAAGATACTATCTGTGAACTACTATCAAGTACTGAGTCTGTCCACAACATTCATGCCAAGCTGAGATAACCAAAAGACAATCAATGCAAAACAGAAAACAACCTTATAGTTAAGCTATTGCATATTGCCTTGAGTCTCAACAGACTGTGGGTTTTTAAACTAGGCAGTGCAGTGCTCCTGGGAAGTGTAGTCCTTTCAATCCCAGCTACTGGCAATAAGGCTTGGAGGAAGATTACAACTACCCTATATATATATATATATATATATATATATATATATATATATATATATATACATATATACACACACACACACACATATATATATATATATATATATATATATATATATATATATATATATATATTTTTTTTTTTCCACTCACCATTTTCTCCTTAAAGGTACAGGCTTTTACAGAGACATTTAATATTTGCATGGAAAACTCTTATGCAGTCCTTGGCACATGGGTTATCATTTTCAGACTGCAAGCTGTTTTCTAGGAACTGGAATTTCTGCTACTAGTCAGCAGTAATAGCACTGACAATCACAAAAAAAAAATAAAAAACAAACACTGGTGCACCATCCCCCACTACATTAAGGCCAAAGACAAACGTCCCACTTGTTCCATATAGTAGCACTGCTTAGGATTTAGAAAAAAACATGATGCACTGTGCTTATCTGTCCTGTCCAGGTTTTCACAGTGCATTATGTCTGAGTGACTCAGACACAGCTGTACCCTATAAAGCTATGAAGGCATGGGCATGTAGAGCTATACCTGTGTTGTTGCAGAAAACTGCATGCAAATGTAGCAGCCCAATTACACCTAATTCAAACTACCCATGTGCTCTGGCCCAGAAATTTTCGTCTCATCAGAATAGTGTAGTCATACAAGTCAAAGAATATCTCAACCACACTAATCTTTGCTTTAGCAAAGCGAAAAAAGTGTACACTATCTTTTGACAGCATAAACCCATTTACTTCTATGGTAAGGATGGCGTTGTTAGTGCTGAGGTTAAGTGCATAGGCTGGTAGGGGGAACAGCAGTGTGGTAGCTCCTAAAAATATAGTATTCAATTCAGAGCATGATAAAGCTGCTGCATCTAGCAACATCTCATTACCAGCTCTTTCCTGAAATAGCTGTGACAGTGATTATTTTTCTGAATTCCAGTCTACCATTTGTTTGATTTATAAACACTAATAATCACAGAAGCCTCAGATAAAAAAAAATCTCTGTTACTGTTTAACCATTTAGCCCTCTGTAATTTTTGATATGACAAAGAGGCTAGTAAATGTAAAAAATGAAAACTACTACCATGCAAATAATTTAGGGTCATAGTGGGCTTATGCTAAAGTTCTCTGTCAACAGGATGAATCAGCACCAGTATTTTTAACATATAAAAACAAACAGAACAGTTGCAAGATGCCAAAAAGAAGAAAAAAAATAAACCTGAATCACTCTTTAGAAAGAAAATTACTAAGGTCACTGGGCCTCCCTTTTCAAATGAATACCAAATCATCAATACAGCAAAAACATGAATAATGTGATGTTTAAAAAATATGTGTTATAATTATATTTCTTGTTGAAATAGTGATATAAACAAACTTATGTAAGCAGAAGAAAAAGAGGCACTCATGGCAGTATCCTCTGACTAATGATAAATACTTTAATTAAAAGTAAAATCAGATTGTTAACAGAAAAAAGTAATCCCAGTAACAAAAATTAGTAAGGGATCAGTCATCTAAAAAATTATTAGATGCCTTAACACCATTTGTGTAGAGGCTACTTGCATATATGCTGTATCAAAATATATCCTGCCACAAAACTGAAGTGATTAAAAAAAACAGTAGGAAGAGTCACAAGACCAAACATAGTGACAGAGAGGTCAATTCCATCAATTTCCTGATGCATTATACTAATGATCATGGTTACTTTTGTGAAATTATTAAGAAGCATGGGCTGGTATTATTGCTACATGATAAGATAGGGCAGTGGTGGGTTCAACTCCCAGATTTGTTTTTAAGAACGAAAGAAATCTGAAACGTTTATTATGTTATAATGTGAATAGACCCCCTACAGGATCTAGAGAATCTCTCACGTCTGGGTGTGGTCAATGTAATTTTTGTACATTTATAGATACATGTCATGTTTTTGAACACCCGGTTACCCATTATAAACACTTTATACATTGTATGGCAGACTGCAAGAGTACTTTTGTTGTTTATTTGGCTACTTGCCAGTCGTGCACTTGTTTTTATGTGGGTAAAACAAAAAGACAACTTAAAGAAAGGGTTAGGGAACATCTATTAGCCATCAGGAAAAGAGACGCTACCAATGCGCTAGCAACACATGTTATGAATACTAGTGACTCACATGATTTTAAATTTAAAGTATTGGAACAGCTGGTCAGTAATGGGAGACTAGGTGACTTAAATAATACCCTTGAACAAAGGGAGACAAACTGGATCATTAGGTTAAATAGTGACACATTTCCAGGTTTGAACTGCCCTGTCCCTTTAAAACCTTTTTTGAAGGGGAAAGAGGTTGTTTAAATTATCTTATTGTTAGGTGTCTGTGATAGGTTGATTTGAAATTAATGTAATGTATATATAATGATTTATTTTTATATGTTTTATGGTCTGAAGAAGTGTCTGTTGAGGCATGAAAGCGCTAACCTAATAAACACGTCTTGGTTTTATATGATTTGAGTCGTGGAGGTGAAGTGGATTCTCTTTTTTGTTCCTCTTTTTTGTCCATGAATAATGCGATGTTTAAAAATAAGTGTTATAATTATATTTCTTGTTGAAATAGTGATATAAATAAACTTATGTAAGTAGAAGCAAAGGAGGCACTCATGGCAGTATCCTCTGACTAATGATAAATATTTTCATTAAAAGTAAAATCAGATTGTTAACAGAAAAAAGTAACCCCAGTAACAAAATTAGTAAGGGGTCAGTCATCTAAAAAATTATTACATGCCTCAACACCATTTGTGTAGAGGCTACTTGCATATATGCTGTATCAAAATAAATCCTGCCACAAAACTGAAGTGATTAAAAAAAACAGTAGGAAGAGTCACAAGTCCAAACTAGAAACAGCTTTCCTATATTTTTAAAAGGTGCCACAGCCAGAATCTAGATGTTTCCCTTTAGGGATCTCCAACTATTTACCCACTAAAGTCAGCCAGTAACAGGCCACCACTTTAGAATTAGGTAAACCTTTAAGTAAGAGATTATGAAAAGTTTTAAATTCCTAATTACATATAAATATATCATTTTGTTTTTTGATAGTCTTATCATTCAAATACTGATAATATGTATGTGCGTACTGACTAATATAAATAAAAATTACTTTATTGCCTTTATCTGCTTGTTTTACAACCTGAGTGGAGATATTTTAAGACAACAAACAGCCTGCCACTGAGCTGTACTTAAAATGAAGCAAACATTATAAGTAGTCAGAAACATATAGCACACTAGGGAAACCTGTTTCAAGCAGGTGTGCAAAGTGCACTAGGTGCTTCTGGTTTACAAACAACTGTAGCACTACAGCAGTATGCAGCTGTGGGTATGTAGGTAGCCCAACAGAAATCTGTCAACCCTCACTGCATGCAAATACTGCAGAAATGGGGTGTGTCACTAATGCAAATGTAACATGATGCTGGTAATTAAATAACACAGTAGTGTGAGTCAAAGACAACCTCTACCATCACTTTTCTGAGAAATGCAGTCAGAAGGTACACTGTCTTCATGGTGAACACCCATTGGCATCTAAGGTAGATCTAGAGATGTTAACACTGCAGCAGATAAAGGACTGTAAATGTGTGTGTGAGAGTGTGCACATGTGTGCATGGTATGTGTGTGCGGGGCATGCATGTGTGTTTGTATGTGTCTATGGATGTGTTTTTGCATATTAGTAAACAGGGATACAGGGGCACAGCTGGGACTGTTTCAGTGTCTGTATATGTGTGAATGTGTGTGTATGACTGTATGTGTGTGTGTGTGTGTGTGTGTGTGTGTGTGTGTGTGTGTGTGTGTCTATAGATGCCTATACAACAATATTTTGTGGAACAGTAGGGACAACATTAACACACTAGTTCTGCTCTATATAAAATTCAGAACCATGCAAATGAGCTGCTAATACTATTTTGTTGCAAGCAGCTCTTGCATATCTCTAGATTGCCTGAATTGCTCTGGTGCTACTACAGCTCACCAGCAAAGCACTAACAGCAGTGCGATGACAATGTCTCTGAATACCCCCAAGTCTTTCTTTGCAAAAATTATGATACACTTGTTGTACTGCATGATTAAGTAGTTTAGAAAAGCATTTAATATCTTCATTTCTAAAGGTGAGATAAAACTACTTAATTTTATATGTAGCAGACATTAAGTAATAAGTATTGACAATACTTCCATTTTCAGAAGTAGAAAAATGTAAATCCTAATCAGTCAGAAATACTATTAAACATGCTATTGGTCATGCACTTATGCCTACAGTTATGTCAGGCACTGTCCTAAATGAAAACATAATTTTATTCCCAGCGAACGTATGTAGAGAAGTGGCTGCTTCATAGGATGGACTCAGTATGCAGAATGTACACATTTCTAAATCCAAAGATTTCAGAAAGTCCAACCATTTTTTTAGCTTAAAAGTTGTATGTATGCCCTGTATGCCCCAGCTTGGAAGCAAACCATTTCCAACTGGACCATCACTTCAGAATGATTCTGTTATTATTCAAAAGCCTTTTCGGGGAGCCTTCAGCACTCAAGGACTGGCTACCTTCCATACCTCTCAGCTGTCCAGAGTTTCACAGAATGCCCAGAGTTTGCCTCCTATTTTTGGTCTGTTCCTCTTAAATCCGTGATCTTTTGGATTTTTGTGGTGAATCAGTGAGGATAATTCACTAAATAACAGGCATTTGAGCATCAGACTTCATATCCTTCAGAAAATGCATGGTAAAAACTTTCTAAGTTTACAACTGCAATATTTAAATGTGTTCCTATTTTTTGGCTTTGTTCCCCCCGTTAGTTTTGGCTTTGTCCAGATTTTTATTTTCCGCTAAGAGGTTGAGAGCTATGCTTGTTGCCCTTATGTGATAAGTTCCATGTGGAAAGCAGTGAAGTGGTAGAGTGTTCACACATTTACAAAACTTTTATTAACACTTTATTTTGACAAGATAGGCTGTCAGAAGGATACATACTGAAACCCTTGCTCAGCTTAAATAGCTTGTTATGTTATCTAACCAGAGCTATGAAGACAGGACGGTGAACTATCAAAGCACATCACAAAACAGCAGATGACTATAGTTTCCCTTTCTTCACAGTATAATTTTTGCCTTTGTCCTCCAGATTTCTCTCAGTATTAATGCTGTGTCGTTAGTTCTGATGCAGTGTTGAACAGATATTCTAGTGTACAGTGATGCACAGCTGTGTTAGGCTTGTGATCAGTGATGACAAAAATGAGATGGATTACCCTCTTGTCAGGAAAAATCATAAGCACAAAAAAACAGTATGCAGTGGCTGAGTTTCCTGAATGGTGACTGAAATGTTTACATTCCTGACTTCCTTGGGTTCACTCACCACACTAGCATGTGGGTTAGCCCTCTGCATGGGATACACATTAACAGCAAAAAGACAAAGTAGGAAAGCTGCAATATAAGACTATGTGTCATGATCTGTTCCCAGTGTTGAAATGATCAGACTACATATTTGGGCAGCATGGCAATGTACACTATGACAGCATGGTGTTAATAAACAAGAAAGGCAGCTTCTACATACTACCATGTCTAGGGAGGTGTTAAAGACTCCCTTTGAAGGGAATTTTTATGATGTTTCTTACTTTTCATAAATTTTAAGGTAAGGACTTTTTGCATAATGGCGTCTAGTTCTGCTGCTGGCGATCAATGGAGCTGAATCTGTGACTGGAATGCATGCATTTTGCTTGCAGCCAATCACAGCCCCAAACTATATTTTATTTATGCCTCGTGGAAAACAGTTGCTAGGCAGAATGCTCACACAAGAAGTTGTACAACCCAAACAATGCTGAGCAGACAGAAGTAATATATGGGGATCTATTCTTATTGTGGGTACCGCACACAATTATGCTGCCTTTCAAATATGTCATGTGTATAACTTCAAACAGCAGTATTCTTATTCAATAGTAAAGGTTTTCTAGAGGTGATTACAAAATGAATTGCTAATGAAAATTTAGGAGTTTCTTCATTACGTGTTTGGTTCAGCAATGAATTTTCTAACTTAGGTCAGGATGTTCTCTAATCCATGCAGCTGTTAGGATTTGCATATGTTGTCAAGGAAGCAACTTGGGGGATTAACCTCATTGGTCTCCGATTCGTACTGTTCACATTTAAGATCCCAGAAGGACATCTACCCTAATGGAAACTGTGTAGTGCTGGCCATTAACAGAGTGTGTCATTGAAGTCTGCAAATATTTTTGCACTCATTAAGAAAGCTACTTAACTATCTGCAATTAATTAGTAAGCTGACAGTGGATGGGTAAAGATTTGAAAAAAAATCCATGTGTATGTAAAATTCCATGTTCATAATTTGTGGTAAGCATTTCAGTTTCAACTTCTGATGGCATATGTTTTAGTTTGGCACTTTCTGTCTTCTGCCTACATATTTTTAAATTTGCAGACAAAACTGTTTAGTTCTTTGCAGTTTACTGATATTACTGAGGGAAAGGGAAGAACTGTCAAGCTACATGGTGACTATACCACAAAGTGGTGAAGACATTTCTAACTGATTTGACAATTTCCAACTGATTTGACAAAGTATAATGAAAAGTGCAGTTTTGTACTAATTGCTGATAATTGCTCATAACTGCATTATTTACTAAAATCTGCCATAACAGCATTCTGATTAATGCTCCCAGCCATTCAACCATCCATCATCCATTTTCTAAACCTCTTTTGTCTGCAAAAGGTTCCAACAATAGCAGTATAATTAGGAGCAGGGTAGATTACATTTCATTATCCCCAGTAACAGTCTTTAACTAACCTAGAAGAATCACCAGGCATTTCCTGGCAAGTTACGAAATGTAATCCCTACAGAATGTCCTAGGTCTGCCTCACATACTTCTCCTTGTAGAGACCCTAACTGGTACATCTTACTGGGAAGCATCACAGATGCACCCTCACTATGTAACTGAATTACCATAACTGATTCTTCTTATCCAATGGCAATAGTAGATCTCTTCTAACATCTTCCTAGACTGACATTCTGCTTACACTGACATGTAAAGTGAGTCCAGCTATCCTGTGAAAAAATCTAATTTCTGCTGATTGCTTCCACAGTCACCACAAAAAGCCTGTGACTGCAAGTAAGGATAGGATACAGACTACAAAATTGTGTTGGCTTATGTGCTTATACAAGCTCAATATATTGTTTCACTCACATAAAAGCTTCTGTAGGTGCTGGACACGTTTAAAGCAAACCCATATACAAATGAGCCAACATCAAAGAAAACTGGAATGTAAATGGATAAATCATCATAATAATGTATCACTGATAAGAAAATCCCATCATTAATATTAATCAGGAGGCATGTCTTGCTGCATGAACCTGGAACCAAATTTGACTTAGTATCACCAGTTGCTTTGCTATGATCATTTTAAAATGTTTCTTGTTGCTTCCTCATAATCATAAAAAAAAAAAAATTTTTAATTCCAGTCAATAAAATCAATTCCCAGTCCCAAAATGTATTACTTCTAACAAGCACAGAACTGAATATGCGGGCTACATTAATTCTAATATGCACAGCACAGATTTCTCCTCTGTACTTACCCACATGGCATAAAATAGCATACATTTACAATGTTCTTTGCTGAAGCCCAGTGATCCTAAAGTGCAAAATAAAATGTGTTGCCCCCTTCAATTAAGTCAGTGTCCCTTCCCCAAGTGTAGTACTTCTTCTGGGTCTTATCTGAGAGCCAGCTGGCTATCCAGCATGTAACATAGGGGTTTATTCTTATACCCATGAGTTTGTTTGCAATGCCAGAGTGGGGTATCATATCAAATACCTTAGTCAGGTCAAGGTAGTCAATATCTAACCTTTTACCCTCATCCATTGCCTTTGTGACCTTCTCAAAGTACTCCTCCAGGTTAAGTAGGCTTAATCTGTTCTTGATGAAACCAAACTGGCTTGGGTGTAGTGTATGAATGTTTTCTATGTCCTTATTAATTATTTCCATGATACTTCTTTCCATGGCTTTGCATATGTGACTAGTCAGACTTTTGGGTATGTAGTTCCAGGCTCTGTTGACTGCCCATTCCTGTGCAAAGGGAAGTCCACTGGAGTTTTCAATTCATGTGGCACAAAGTCTTTCTGGAGGCTACGGTTAAACAGTGACTCCAGTGGTCTTGATAGGTCATATTTCAGGCTATTTAGAAGGCACCCTGTGATATTATCAGGGCTCATTTATGCAATGTTTCTTTCCTTAGAGAACACATCTAGGACCTGCTCGACATCTTCCCTAGTGATAGCTGTGGAGGGGGGTGTTTTATGGTAATTCCTGGGGAGCAGCTGGGAGAAAGAGAGGCTTAAAATTGGAGCTGAATTTGTCAGTCAAATCCCTGACTACTGGTTCTTCTTTTAGAGGTGTGTTATTGATTATTTGTTATATCTTCCAGCTTCATGTAGCTGTCTCTATTTATAGTCAGTTCACCACACTGCTGTCTGCTGCCACTTAAAGTTTGGACATAGCTAAAGAAAGCCTTGTGGTTGTCCTTTGCCTGAGAGGCTATCTTTACTTCAAATCTGGCTTTAATGGCACACAGTTCTTCCTAATTATGGCTATGATTTTTTTTCTTTTGTTGTACAACCAATTTATGTTTGGATTCCACCACGGAATTTTCTTTCTCTCTTTATTTTTTTCTTTTCAGTTATTCCGGTAGGTTTAGCTATTTCTATGCATTTATTGACATGACTGTACAGGGCTTCTGTGAACAATTCTGTATAGGTAGCTGTGTTGTCAGGATTTGGGGTTATCACTTACTAGTAGGAAGTTTGTGCTATAAGAGTTCTTAAATTTTACAGGGTTAGCCGTGGTCACAGAACCAATTTTTATTACAAGTGAAACAATGTTATGGTCTGACCTTACCACAGAGGGCAGTACATGGAGCCGGGTGGAGAGGATACAGCATTCTACTATGTTTGTGAGTACCAGGATGAGTATGGTTGCACCACTAGTGGGCGTATGGACTATCTGGAGCAAGGTGTTTGTGTTTATTACATCCAGGAATCTCTGGGCCTGTAAGTTTCAGGTCATGCAAGTATACTAGTTTATAGTAATGTGCTTGCAATCAGTCATGAAAATGGTATCGGGTTGAGTAGTGAGGGCCTCCAGAAAGTCAAAGTACAAGTCATGTGTTTCTTGGTTCATAGAGAGTGACCTGTAGCTTGCAAGGATATGATATGGGACTTTGTCTATGGAACTCTGAACGTAGAGAAGATCAAGTGCATCATCCTGTTTGACTAGTCTTGAGGCAAGTTTGCAGTTGATACAGAATGATATATGTCCACCTTTGCTCCCTGCATGTGTAGTAGCTGGCAAGAATATGTGGAAGGCACTGTAGCCCTGCACTGCAGGGGTGCTTTCTGTGGCTTTAAACCATCTCTCAGTAACAGCACAGATGTCCACATTCTCCAGGGTGAGGAGAGCCTGGAGGGAGTCAAGTTTCTTGTTTAGGCTGTGATGATGTGAAGTTTTGCCAGCTATGCCAGGAGAAGTAAGGCAATGGATGTGTAACATATACAAGTATAGCTAGCTGGAGGTTTGTAAAGAATTATATGTCACTGGTATATCACAGGTGCTTGTGTTAAAAATGCATTTGCAAAGTTGCTTGTGTTAAAAAATACCAACAGTGGGTCCTGTTACACAGAAAAGAAATACATCTGTATGTCAGACTGTATTGCAACTGTTGAAATTAATATATTGTAACAGAGGATACTGGAAGAGTAGATGTTAATCTCAGTCCAGCTAATTTTGAAAAATAGTCTGAAATTAAATTACCTGGTTTAGGCTATAAAGATTGCATCTTACTGTTCAGATTGCAGCCAGAGACAAAATGTCTGTGAGAACCAGGACTAGGAATCCTACTATATTGTCCTTTGGCCTAACTTATTGCTATCCTGGATGGGTGGAATTTTTTGAAATGTTTTTATAGCTTCCAGATGCTATAACACATCCTAGCAAAGCTCTATGTGTGTGTATGGTAACACATTTGTGCAAGATTCTGTCTCAGTTTCTAGTAAAGTGGGTAGGGTGGAAATCAGAAGTCAAGTGACCAGATGTATGTGATGTCATTCAGTAATCCAGCACTGAAATGATGTTTTAATACTAGATGAGACAGAAGTCTCAGGGCAGTCTATTTATGAAACCTGACAAGAAGGATGACCACATACTTCATCTTGCCTTGATCTAATAATTGAACTAGGGAGCAGTAGTTCTTTAGATCAGTCAGGAAAATGCAGTAAGATTAGTTAAGCATTTTTTTTCCTGTATATGTGTCAGCCTTTCCATCTGTGTTATTTTTAATATTTCTTGTGATTGCAACTCTGATGTTTATTTAAACAGATATTTAGTATGCTCATGATCTTTTATTACTTATTATTAAACATATTTGAATTTTACATTGTGGCTGGACTTTTAGAGAATATTTTATCCTTTGAGAGTACTTATATTTATTTGGTGACACTGTGATCACTTCTGAAAGTCTTGCTGCATTGGTCAAACACTACCATTTATATTAATATTAATTCTACTCAGTATAATTTGGTACCCTTGTAAGAGCCTTAGAGTAGCTGGCTTTGGAGTGTTCTGGTGGCAGTATCTACATTATAGACTGGGCAGAGGGGGCATAGCTAGTAAATATGTGTCAGGTTTCCCAGTTTTGTGTGTGTGTGTGTGTGTGTGTGTGTGTGTGTGTGTGTGTGTGTGTGTGTGTGTGTGTGTGTGTGTGTGTGCACTTGCACCAGTGAAAATCACATTTCAAAGAGTGTGTGTGTCAGCTACTCAGAGCAGGGACACAGAGCACTGGTTTCACAGAGAGGGTGTTGGAAGACTTGGCTAGGAACACTCGGTTGAAGACTCAACTCTACAGCTGTGTCAGTGGAGAGTCTTATTTGGGAGCACAGAGAGAGAGAGAGAGAGAAACCCAGCCACAGGACTGAGTGTGTTCCCTGTGTAGTCTTAAGGAAAATTGTGCTTGGTGCAGAGATTTGAATCTGAAAATACTGTGTGAATCCATTTTTGTTCCATGTGAACATCCCTCACTGGTTTCCGTGGTGAGAATTGAGACTCGCTGATCACTGGCTCAGAGAAGGGACATCACATAGGCTTTTGGCATTGAGCAGTAACACCTTTATAATCCCTTGGGTTGGTTTTGTTATGTCAGATGATTTGTCAACTTGGCATTGCCTAAAACAGGCAAAAGGGTATTATGGGAGAGGACAATGTTCAGCCAATATTCAAAAACCTACAGGGGACAGGTGCAGACCATCCTTGCCAAAGCAATGGGATCTGTTGTCCATATCCTCCCAAGGTGACAAATATTGTACCCCCTTGGAACATACCTCTCAACCTGCAAACATCAAACATTTGGACAAAGGCCCATGAAAAGTAGGTATAATTGGCCAAAAATCTGGACACTAATTAACACAAAATGTACATACATAATTATGTAACCCCACGAACTCTGATGAAATCAACATTCAAATGCAAACTGAAGAACAGACAAAACAAAAAACAACAAATATCCTTCATAAAAAGCATGCTAACACAAAACCTGTTATTCTAACAACATTCTAAGTTTTTAAGAACAATATTTAAAATATATCCCTATCCTGGGTTTTTGTTCCCCCTTATTTAAGGCTTTATGCAGATTTCTTGTGTTATGAAGTTGAGAGGTACGTTTCCAGCTAAAAACAGCAGTGATCTGTACTCCTATACCACATATACAAGGTTTTAGCAATCATTAGCAAGTCCTAATATTCTACAACTTTTACTACTTCAGAAAATAAAAATGTACCATTATTGTACTCTGCAACATCTTAAGCAAACAGCTTCCATGATTGCTAAGTAAATATCAGTTTCATTAGGAAATTAATTATTGTTTTTTTATAGTCACTGTATATAAAAATGCTGCCTGTTGTTATCCATTTCAAATGCAGTATGCAAACATGAGAAACATTTTACATTTCCAAAACGTTAAATACAGTTAACACCAAGAAAAACAGGTTCTTTCCTCATCAGCTGCATTCATACATACACAGACTTTTATTACTATATTCCAGCCATATCATAAATTCATCAGTGACCAAAGTACCCTTGTAGGCTGCAAAAACATGATTAATGCATATCTCTCAACTGTCCAAATTCATGAAAAATGTCAAAATCTTTGGTATGATCATCATAAAATGAGTGGTTTTCTAGCAAATCATTGAGGACTGAAGTCGATATATAATGACAGACATATGAGTTTCAGACTTCATATCCTTCAGAAAATGCATGCTAATACAAAAATTGTTCTATCAGCTTTCTAAGTTGTAACAGCAATATTTGAAAATCTGTCCCTGATTGCTGGCATCCCCTCCCACATTATTTTTGTCTTTGTCCAGATTCTTTGCTAATTTCTCGATTAAAATAGAAGGCCCATGCAAGTCACATTCTATGGGGCCAGGAAAGTCCAATATCTACACAGCCTCTTTAAAACTACTTACATTACTAAATGGTTAACGTATGCATAAGATAGTAACAGGTGACAGGCATGACATGCAGTAAAATGTACTTCTGAACTCTGTGAACAAGTCTATGAACTTCTTAGCAGTCTGCCCAAAATAGTGTCAGGTCCTTAGTAACACTCCTATCCTGTACATAAGCTAACTACATCATACAAAAGTCAAAACCACTGCTCCCACTACAACTTAAAACTAAAACTAACAAAGTGATATTTAGACGTATAATACAGATTGTATATTTCCCCGTATTCCATGAATAATCACCTGGCATATTAAGCCAAGTCTCCGATGACAGAAAAAAAAATACAGATCATTTAAATTTGAATTTTACAGCATACTGCATGTGGATAATGCAAGTGGATATGTTATTGTGATCACACATAGCTTTCACTGAGATATAAAAGCAAACAAAAAATGGATAACATACACAATGTACACAGTATGAACTTTGGCTTTTTTATTTTTTTTATTTATTTATTTATTTTTTTTTGTATTCTCAGCCCAGCCCCCAGCTGTGGGTCTAAAGATAAAAAAAGGCATGGCTGTAAAAATCTATTCCATTCCCATGAACCATATCTGTGTTGTTTTATACTGCATCATTTACATGCCCCGTGAAGATCACACTGTGGGCCCACCAACCACAAAAAGCACACACACACACACACACACACACACACACACACACACACACACACACACACACACACACGCACACACACACGCGCGCGCGCGCACACACACACTGTAGTAGCAGAAACTGTTAAGGTCAATAGGGCTCACATTTTAACAGTAAAACTTTAGTTATTCATAGTACTTAATGACATCACAGCTTCAGAAATTAATTTAAACAAATGGAATATCTCATAGGTACAACATTCTAAGCCATTAGCAGAGTTGGTTGGAAGAATAAAGCTTAAACATATAAAATTATATGTTTCTACAAAGAGTGGGTGTGAGCAGAAATGAATAGCTGTCAAAATGTTTGCTCTTTTACTGCATCATTCACTGTGCATTTTCTGCAGAGGTGAGATTACTACACTAACAGCTCTAAGAAAACGCCTTAAGATTTTAACACCTGCACCTTGCATCTTACCTTCAAAACACACTCCTATTTCCTTAGCATACAAAATGATTACTTCATGTTTCTAATACCCTGACACTGATACATTGTTACAACCAGAACCTAAGCGGCTTTAAATGGAAGTCTCTACTCAAATAAATGATGCATTGCACGTTTATGTTTCAGTCTTTGTTGCATAGGTCAAGTCACCCTTCTGGTCCCATAAAACAATACGTGTGTGTGTGTGTGTGTGTGTGTGTGTGTGTGTGTGTGTGTGTGTGTGTACATACATATAAATATATATAATATATATATATATATATATATATACACACACACACACACACACACACACATATATATTTAAGAAGAAATAATCACCAATTCTCCAAAATGCTGCTGAAAAGGATCCAGTCCATCATTTACCATTTGCCGTGGGGAAATAGTGAGTATGAATTTATATATTGTAGAGGTTAAAAGATTAAGTATCCAAAGTTTTCTGGAATTAAAATAAAATCAACCATTATATACAGACACGTGCATATTCAAAGACGCTATATACATATATATATATATATATATATATATATATATATATATATATATATATATATATACATATAGAGAGAGAGAGAGAGAAAGAACATAGGCATAACACTGCGATACCTACCCTTTTTAGTTAACTTCAATGGTATATGTTAACTACATGCAAACTTTCTTTAATGCATAGCTCTGGAAAAGTGAACCTCTGTGTTTCTAATAGTTATTTCAAGCAAGGGTTACTGCTACCGATCCTGGTACATCATTTAGGGTACGATATAACAAGTTATGCTTACACTATAGTCGAGTCTTACCTCCTTGATCTGTAGTATGATGTAATGAGCTACTTTCACACCACACAGATTTTTCTCACCCATTTTGGTAGACCATATCTACAGTTAAGATTACCCCAACATCATGTGACCTGCCTGAGTTTTGTAATAGCTTCAGCTCAAATACCTTTGCCCATTTAAAAGCACTTACACCAGAAAGTGGATTGGTATACATTTTCTGAAGTAAAGGATGTCTACAATGATAATTACTGTCATTATTTATTAAGAGTAATGTACTAACGTTTCTCTCAGAGTCAATAGTTTTAGAAGGGATTAAGAGAGATGGAGTTAAAATTTAAGTTAAAATCGGGGACAGTTGAGAGGAATGATGGAAACCTTTTTCAGATACAGTGATACATCAAAAAGCAAAGTATGTGGTTTAAACAATGGATACATGTTCAGTGGGGGGGGGGGTACCACATTAACAACTGTCAGGTGTTCAACCTTTCCAAAATGACCCAGTCTCTCAAAATAATATACCCATAGAGTAATGTGTTTATGTAGAAGAAAGTTTACATAAAAGGTGTAATGTTTAACATTTGAATTCATTTGGGTGTTTGCTTATGTTTCTGTAAAGGGATAGGCAGAAATCTGCTGTTAACAGATAAAGATTCCGCATAATGTATAATATAAAATTCACAGTAAGCATTTACACCTTTGATTTTCAAGATGGTGTGAATAAAGATAATGTGCCAATAAATGAGTATGTCTGAGAAACTACATCAGATACAATAAACTCTCAATTAACCAGCACCCATGGGGTTGGTAGATGCCGGATAGGTGTAGTTTCTGGTTGCTTGAGAGTTACTATTAAAAGCAGTCCTGACAAATACTGTACCTTATACTATACCATACCATACCATACCATAAACACTGTATTGACTTGATTTTAATATTGAATACAGTAATTAAAAGCTTGGCTGGAATAATAATACTTCAAACTTATATTTCCACTACAAAGCATGGCATTCAGAACAGTTTTCAGTGGCACATTGAGTGGATTGGAATAGAATGAATTGAATAGAGAAAGAGAGTGAATGCATATATGAAAGCAGAAGCGACTGTGTGTGAGAGATCAGAGAGATGTATGAAAGCTGAAGAGAGTATGTGTGAGAGATCGGAGAGAGAAAGAGTGAGTGAATGCATGTATGAAAGCTGAAGAGAGTGTGTGTGAGAGATCAGAGAAAGAGTGAGTGAATGTATGTATGAAAGCTGAAGAGACTGTGTGTGTGTCTCAGATTGGAGAGAGAATGTGCAATCTGTTGCAAACTGAGTGAGCATGGAGTGTTGACATTTTAGCAATTTGACTTGTTCTCAGGTTGGGGAGAGAGGGAATTTTTTTGTATCTTACTTTTAAAACTGTAAAATTCTAAAAATGCAAGGTGTGTTTCTGTGGGGGACAAACAAAGTGCAACACATGAAAAACTGAATTGTTCATACTGTACTGTATTTCTTCGATTTTTTTCTGGTTGCTTTAGAGTTCTGGTTGCTTGAGTTCTGGTTAACTGAGCGTTTACTGTAATAAGCTTCCAAGCAAAAAATGTGAGTATAAGTACTTTGAACTGTCTGCTCTTAAAGAACTAAAAAAAAAAAAATGTGTTCACAGCTGGTGGCTTTCTCAACCTTTTACCACCATGAGCCAATACAACACATAATAATGGAGAAAGGCCTCAAAATATTGGTCCTTTTAAATACTATTAACTTAGAGAGTTGGTAGAAAAAGAAGCTGTGATTTCATATATTTTTCTCTAAAAGTCTCTGTAATGATTATTAGCATTTACTGACTATATTAGGAACAGTTGAAAGGTATGGCCAGTACTTCGCAAACAAGGTAAAACTACATTTCAGTACTCGTCGTAGTTTCAACTGCCTCTATAGGCTCTGTTCTTGTCATAATCACAGTAACGAAGATGTAAAGGAAGATCGTCACTGATTGAAATATGTAGTCAAAAGAAGATTCCACATGAAGCTTTGGGGATATACAACTGGATTTCACTTCAACTAAACTGCAGTGAAGGTGTCTGACAGGTGTTGACATGATGTGCTCACTTGATAAACAACGGCCTGAACTTTGTTTTTATTTATTTTTTCAATCTTCCACTCCCAGCAAATAAAAATAAAAAAAATTAGGAATCGAGGGTCCACTCAGAAATTCATGGCACCCCATTATTTTACCCTCAAAACCAGTAAATGCCAAGAAATTCAGTATGGTTGAGAGGTATGCTTTGGAATGACACCAGAAACTATGCCAATTATTGCAATCAGTCATCTTTTGTTTATATTATGCCATCATCCTTGGTGAAGGTAGAATGCTGCTCAATGCTAGGCACATACCAGCCTGGGATACACAGTCCATAATGTCTCTCCTCATATAGTCCATGGAGATACATTTCAAGTCATTTATACTCACATGGTCTATGATGACTAAGTCATACTAGTGCTTGTGGTCTAATGGCTTAGGTGCATTAGAGATTTGATGGATCCTGGCCCTGATAGACAACTAGCTGTGATTTTCTCCTTATTCAGCCAGGTGAGCGGGACATCTCTATGACTCACAATAGAGTCTCTTATGATTAAAATATTGGTTAGTGTGTTGGCTTGCCTTATGGGCTTTGTACTTGAGGCTCCAAAAGGTATGGCTGTATATGTTGTATTGGGTGTTATTTTGGTTAAGTGCTTTGGGTGTTGCTGTGGATTATTTTTTGTAGGGCAAATGTCTAGGAGGTCTATGGGGATTAGGAAGGTTGCTTTTAACTGCCACAGCATATACTGGTCTATGTCTTGGGTCAGTACTATGGATGGTAGGTGAAATGCTTACATTACTGAAAACCAGACTGTTATTTTGTGTGCTTTTGTGTGAGAGTCTTGCACCCAGTAACACTGTGTAATTACATCTCTCGCATACTGTATCCATTTCTCTAAAGGTTACATGGATTTCAATGAACATAAGACAATCCCTGCATTGTCTCAGGATGCCAACAGTTACCAAGTTGGTGGCAGAGAAAGTGGGAAAGTGCCAGTCCATGGCGACAGCAAGCTAACTTTGGTGCTGTGAAAGTAGAAACTACAGCTATGCTCCTCAGCGTACAAACAAGTTGCTCTTTCCACAGCTAAGTACTGGGTAAAGCTACAGGGAAATTTTATAGAGAAAATTTACTTTTAAGTGCCTGCATGTACATAGGGCACTGCTAAATGCCACTGCACAGAAATTATAGACTCAAAGAAAAGTGACTAAACCAATTAAAAAGCTCACTGACCAATAAAACTATCTCATTTTAAGCCTCCCTTAGACCAAGGAAAAATATATACAATTTACAGTGACGAAATGCAAAAAAATAAATTAAATAAATTGAAAGTATAACATCTGTCTTCAGAAACAGTTTAGAAAAATGCAATATTTCAATTTAAAGTACTTATCTAAGCCTGAATGAAACCAGATGCAAGACAAACAGTCTGAGAACACACGCAAGGATGCCAAGCATTTAAAATCGGTAGAACTGAGCCAAGAGCTGCATAAACATTCCAGATTTATGGATTCCAAGTAAAAGTGACTAAACTAACTAAAAAACCCACTGGTCCATAAAACAATCTCACTTAAAGCCTCTCTGTGTGTGTTTCCCGGGTTCCTACCATGACATTGAAAAGTGAAACTATCGAATGGCCTAAAGGCCAAAAATGCTGGACCTCGATATGCTTTATGTGAGATCACAGTACAGTGAAGATCAGAATATTTGCCCTTTCCTCACTGTAGTGTGAGAGTTGGTATATATATATATATATATATATATATATATATATATATATATAGTGGGGAGCACAGCCCCCCACAATAGGGAGTTCGAGGTCTGGCATTTTTGGCCTTTAGGTTGTTTGATATTATGTTTGTTCGATGTTCTGCTATAGACCCGCGTTTCCCAACTCAGACAGACCAGGCTACCTTTCTACTGCCACTAGAACTGCAGTTACAATCTTCTTAATGTAAAACACACTTTAGTTCACCAAAAGTGAAACAGTGACAGAAACAAATAAAACCACTAGCTACAAGTAAGGTAATTAAAAGGTAGACAGGATAACAATGAGGAACGCACATTTTAAGGCAATTTCAAAGTACGCTAACAGTCCAATGGGTGGATCTTCCCAGTTTTATCTGTCAGTGCCCAGTAAGATAAGCAAAGAATTCAAGACTGAGAGGAGATTTCAGGGCCAAGTATACCAGATATGAGACTGGGAGGGACTTCCAAGAACAGATATACAGGAGTGGCAAGCAACTCAAAAGCCTGAAAACCACCAACATTGATTTAAATGGCAAGGTAAGTGAAGTAGTTTAAAGATCATGTGCAACCATTTTTGCACATACTTGCTGTCTTTCTCTTTCTTCTCTGATGACAGAATGGTTTCGCACTCTGCAATTAAATTTACTGGGTATTCTGTTGTTTCAGTTTAGTGTCATTTCCTGCTTGCAAGCATTGGCTCTCCATGGATTTTTGAGGGCACTATTTCCTGTATTTCCATCACCACCCTTGCCACTTTGATGGAGCAAAGTTGGATCTTTCCTGCATTCCTAAACTAGTAGGCTGGGTCGCTTTCCTCTGGTTTTGTAAGTAAATATGTTAATGCTCTAACTGGCTGAATGGAGTATGTCCTTGCGATGCCCCTGCACTTGCCCAGTAATCAAGGAGCCTCAATTCTCACTACTGGCAACAGTGGAGGTACATACACACTGACAGGATGACAAGTACACTCACAGTAAAGTGCAATTTCCTTTAAGAGCACACAGAGACCATAGTCATTCTGGGGCTGGTTTCTCCCCTTTTCTCCAGATCCCCAGTAAGACTCCCCACTGGCACAGCTATAGGGTTGAGATCTCAGCTGAGTGGCCAAACCAAGACCTCTAGCACCCTCTCTGTCCAGCCAGTGTTTCATATCCCTGCCCAAGTACCTGACAAACACACACACTTTGAGGTTTGATTTACATACACACACACACACCTAGGAAAGGCTGGCAGAGGTTTACTACCTATGTCCCCTTCTGCCCAGACTATAAGGTAGTTTCCACTGCCACCAGCCACTACTTATCAGCTACTTTACAACCCTTAGCAAAGGGTGTCCAATATTACTGTGTAACGTTACCATTAATCCAAATGGTAGTTTGACCAACAGCCAGGCCTGCATAGTGTCACCAAATAGATATATAAGTACTCTAAGAGGTTAAATATCTCTAAACAGACCAACCACAATTAAAAGGTTTAAATATATTTAATAATAAATAATAAAAGAACAAGATAACACTAAATATGTATTCACAGTGACATTGAGTTCAAAATCACAGGAAATATTTAAAACAACATTGCACGACAGTCTCAAATAAATACAGAAAACATCTAAACTAATCTTTACTATGTTCCCAACGGACTATAAGAGAAATTACTGTACCCTAGTTAACTTACTTACAGCAAGGCAAGTGCAGAGGTGGTGAGTGGATGTTGTCAAGTCAAAGACAAATACAAAATGCTCTATCTCTCTCTCTCTCTCTGTTTCAGACAGTTCTTAAATTAATATCTCAAATATTGCTGCTGGGATACTTGCAGCATGACATCACTTTTTGTCACCTGACTTCAGTTCCCAGGCTCACAAACAACCCCCACTGATGCAGCATCTAGCATCTCCCTGTGAAAGTGAAAATACATAGTCTTCAGATGTTTGCAGCTACTAGAAGACATAAAACAATAAAACACTTACAATACAATGAGAAGCCTCCCTAGTTCTAGACATCCTGTTGCCTTGCTGCATTGAAACTAACTTTTATAGCACAATTATAAAACAATTTAATTTCAACTATTTTCTTGAAGTTTTGCAAGTTAACCCTCCATGTTCTAGTTCCCACTTTTAAAACATATACATTTACACAGGTACAATAGTTTATATACATTTCTGTTCTTTCCCAGTAGGGTACACTGTGGACACTTCCTTAAGCTCAGTACTTTACACACATACACACACACACACACACACACACACACACACACACACACACACACACACACACACACACACACACACACACTTCTGTACCAGCAGCTTGATATACAGACAACATACAATTCAAATATAGTGATAACACAAGCAATTGCATCCTGATAATATTCACATATGACATATACTTATTTACAAAATTCCAGATAACAGGGCTGGCAGTATTTCCTTTTGTGATGGTCCTTTTATGAATGGAACCAGTTTTCAGGCAAAATGAACTATAAACTATGAAACTCTAATATTTAGCATTGCTGTCTGATTGTAAGCCTCAGTGATTTACTAAAAAATTGAAAGTTTTATGAGTGATGGACAGGGCAAAAATATGAGGCAAAATCAGATGCATTCTACAAAAATCATAGGCAATTGAAAGGTAAGATTCAGTGACATTAGGCAAAGTCAGAGAAAATTAAGAGTTATAGACTGTTTTGCACATGGTGTGCTTGAGTGACAGTAAATCTGAGGCAGCCTTAACATTTGTTTTCACATAAAACGAATACAGAATGCATGGCGGTTTGAAGACTGGATTAACCAACAATGTGTAACTAACCTTAAAAATTAAAATTAAACAAAAAATACAAGCAAAACTGCCCCACTCTGTAAATCCTGTCTCTATATGCACTTCTCACTCTTACTGAGCAGCTAATAGACTCAGCTGACCTCAATGTGATATCAACATGCCAGCAAGGAAGCAGAACTTCCTGCTGAGTAACCAGTGAGAGCGGAGCAAGTTATGGATATGTAAGAAAATCTTTTGAAGAGATCTTCCTTAAAAATAAAAGTCATAATACAAACTTAAATAACAGAAAGACACAGAAGATAAACAGCTACTGAGGAAATACATTTTGATTTTGCCAGTTTGCATATAATCTTTAAATGTACTTCACTGATGAAAAATGGAGTCCAAATGCTTTCTTTTGTACCAGAAGCTCTAGAAATAACTCACACCTGGCCCAAGCTTGCTGATTGTTTTAAGTTTGAAAAATGACTAAAGTACAGTAAGTTGATGAGCAATGGTGATTAATCCATTGAAGAGCTCAGAAAAGTAACAATGAAAACTGTAAAACTCAAATAAAGTGATACTCCACCTCCCCCCCAGCCTGTCTGTAATCTATATCTCTGTTTAACTGTCTACTTAAACACTTAATCCTATATGCAGTTTGTCTGCAGGATCTCTCTGCTTACCATTCAATTGTGTCTTAAACAAATGATAAAGCAAATATGCTATATTGTAATCAGTCATGTTATTTATTTTGACAATACCGCCTGCAATTAAATAACCTGTTATGCTTATTATTTACTCATGCTATTTAATAACTATCTTAGAATATTCTATGTTGCTAAGCAATCTTATGTTGTTAATTTCTACCTGAGTTGCAATTGCTTAGTTATATTATGAGATCAAGCATCCCATGTAAGTTCAATTTTCTAATTGTATTCTTGTAAACTGAAATGGAGCTTTTCTCCCAGGGCCTCTGCTGAAAACGGGCTCCTAGACCAGTCGGACCTTCGCGGCAAATGAACATAAATAAATAAAAATAAAATAAATTTATAGCTGTAGCTTCAGATTCAGAGGAATGAGTCAAAATGCAAATAAATGAGCTCCCAATCAAACCTGATTTAAATACCTAGGCACAGGACAGAAACAACTTGAAAAAACAGTGCAAACTATGAAATACCTTCAATTAATAGCTTTAACTTCAGATTCAGAACAAACACAGACAAGAACTATGCAGAACTGATTTCAATGGTAAGAACTGCAGTAGTTAATATGCATCTTCTTTCATGCATTCTTGCTATGTCTCCTATTTCTTGTCTATCCTCAGGCTCAGGTTTAGTAATGGCTAGATATATGCATACTACATGTTCCACAGACTCCTCTGTACAGCTAAAAATAATTCTTCTGTTGAATGGTTTATGTGTAACCCACCTACTTACTATATAATTTTGATACAGTCGCTGCCTTACTTGACATCATTACAAAATAGGCTAAGTCACTATGTTATAAAACATGCTCATAATTTATACTATTCATTCTCTGATACCAGCTGGAACTTATCATAGTAAGAACCAGTCTCAGATCCCAAACAGAACACTAGTCCATCATAAGATGCACACAAACACACATAGACATGCACGTATGCACTTGTGCACACACACACACACACACACACACACATACACACAACTGCACATCTATATTATTAAGACTTTGGGTTGTCAGGAAACTGGAAAGCTCGATCAAAAGGGACTCTGGAAGGGCATGCAGATTCTGTACAGAAGGCATGACAGCTAGAAACATAAAATCAAATCTAGTGCTGTGATTCATGAATGCTAAGCACTGTACCACTACACTAAATGGAATTATTCTAAGCTTTCATTCAGCTTAAAAAGCTAATACAAGGACAAGTGCATGCATCATCTCTTGGTTATATATATTTATTTGATAAACAGGTTGGAGGGAGGGCATTCATACTATTTTCAGTAAGGTCTCAGGTACAGCCTGGTACTAAAGTATTGTAACATATATACAGAAAATGTATCAATTAATTTGAATTCAGTTTGTTAGTTACAGGTAATAGCATAATGTAACAAGGATTTTGACAAAGTAATCAACAGACATACAGAAAGCAGGATATATAAGAGATTGTTAATTACAAGTAGATAAAACATTAGCTGTCAGGTGGCTCTTTTTTAAAGAATAGCTTTCCCACAAAATCAGTCATTCCATTATTTTAAAAAATCGTATCAGCAATAAATAACTTGCCTCATTCTTAAAAGTTATGTATAATGAACTGATGTTTTGTACATGACGCATCTAATTACTTGCCATGGTTTATTGTATGTAGAAATAAATACACAGATATGCTTGCCCTATTCCATTCTATTCTGAATGCAGGAAGCATAATGCTGAGATGGCACTTGGTAGGGTATAAATGATGACCTCTTGTCAGACAGACATGAGGATCATTTGTATTTATGCTGAGTCTCTCTCTTTAGAATGAGATGCATTGAATTACAGGATGCTGATGAGGCACAGACATCTTCTGGGTAGTACATCTGCTACAAGATTCAGCCAATTTACAGCTTCTCTCTGTAAAAGGCTGCTGAGGGCATTTATTGAAATAGCTCTTTAATTTCTTTTTTATCTGTCATATACTGTCATACTTATTTACATCCTATGTTCACAGTGCTTATATACTTAGCATATGGCATCATTAGGTAGCAAGGGCAGTAGGTTCATCATTGCATCAGTGATAGCATGTTCTGTATGTCCCTTGTGCCCACATAAACTGAAGCATTTCTTCTTGCAACTATATGGTCTGGAAATTCATAACTGGATGCTTAAGATCTTGATTAAATGCAAATCACAGAAGACAGAGATATTCATTGTCCACCCATGTCACCAAAGAAGCTGAAGGGGTCCAGATATCTCCAATGGATTTTTCATGGATTTGCTTTCTGACCACCAGAAGCTGTGAACCATGTTTTATAAGGACTAGTAAATACTTAGATACTGAATGTCAGCAGAGTCTGAGATTCAGGGATAGATAATCCAGGTCACTCCTACGGAAAAATAATTTTATTCAGGTTGAAGTCCTTGTTTCCTAACAGTATGATTACACTGTGCTGCACTGCTAGCCTGTGAAATTAATCTGAATTACAGTTCTCAGGTTATGGAGATTTAATTAACACTGTTACAGCTGTACTGCACAAATTATACTGACTGTATATGCTGTGCAGCCTCCTTTTAGTTGGATTAGTTCTAAACAGCTAGGTGGTGGTCCTGCAAAATCTCAAGCATTCCAAAACCTCTTCACTTCAGTTTTCATTTTTAAGCTTTTAATGCACTTGTTTTAAAAACAGAAGGAAGTCATATGTTGTTTAAAAAAAAGAAGGAAGCAGTGTGTTAAACAACTGATGACAATTTGGGCTGAAGGAAAAGCATGATGCTGTTGCTGCAAAGTATTAGGGTATAGTCAAAAGGTAGTAAGCAACAAACAAAGTCTTAAATTTAAATGCATCTAATAAATTAGTCCATGTCACAGAATAATTTAGAATTTCGTTCGTCTTGCACCAGTCCAAGAATTTCACCTCTAGCAGCACAATACGAATGCCCCCGGCCGTCCCTCTTAATCATGGCCCCAGTTCCGAAAACCAACAAAATAGAACCGGAGTCCTATTCCATTATTCCTAGCTGAAGTATTCAGGTGACCGGCCTGCTTTGAACACTCTATTTTTTTTTCAAAGTAAACATGCTCCAGGGATCTAAACCTTGTCATCACAATGAACAAAGCATGCTAGAGGGATAGGTTCCTGACCCAGAGACTCCCCAGACTCTGGAATAGATTGCCCATACATGTCAAGCAGAGTGCCTCTTTGGCCCTCTTCAAAAGGAACCTTGATGATTGGATGGGAGAAAGGAAATTCACCCCGGGGATCACATCAGTCGCCCTGCTAGACAGGGGTCCAAGGAAGTAAATAGTGTGGGAAGAAATAGCCAGGGAATTGTTATGACTAGGCTTGTATAGGCCCTAGGGCTGATAGCCTAGTACCAACCTATGAGAATTATATGCACAGTCTTAAACACAACGGGAGTTACAGTGTTGTAATGTTAGTTGACAACAACCCAGAAAAGCTGAAGAGATGTTACCTAGTTCTCTGCATCCTACCAAAAATGGTTTGTAAGTGGCCTTAGCAAGTTCTATGTCTAACATATATATATAAATATATATATACATATGTATATACTTCACATACCAATTATGCAGTCACATGTTAGTGACAGCTGGTGTCTTGCTTCCTTTAAACCTAGATCCTCACAGCAGGTTGGTGTGATTTCTATAAAATGTGCATCTATTTTAAGTTTAGTCAATGAGTATTTCAAATGACGGTGATCGGTTAGAGAGAGAACATTTGCTTACAGATAAAAAAAAAAGGAAAAAAAAAAAAAGAATCTATCTTTTTTCTTAAAGGTAATAGTTTACAGGCTTGAGGCTGGGAGCTGCTACTGAACCTTATTCGGTAGGCTTTGGTTTCATTCACACATTCTGATTTTGTCTACAGTGCGACTCTAAAAAAGTTACTTAACCAGACAGTTTTCCTAGGCCACCAAAGAAAAACGGCTTTAAGGTAGTTAAAGAGGAAAGAAAATAGAAAATGTAGATGACTGTAAATTCAAATGAAATAAAAACTGGGAACTTCAACTAAAAAAGATGCTCCCAATATTCACTTTCATATTTTCAGTGTTTAATTATTTTGCAAGATGCATTATTTCTAGCTACTGAGTCATGAATTTTAATGTTCAGTGCAGGCTGCCTAGGTACAAGTGAACCTTTTAAGGAATTGAAAGAGAGCATATCTGTCACTATTTTAAAATTTCCAAAAGACAGTAATTAAATTATGGAAGCTTACTGTTTGTGGCCTAAGGTAGCACAGGAAATCTTTATCTTCTGACCTGGTTCAATAAAATCTTGCAACTACATATTGATTTTGGAATGCACCTGGATTTGCTTTGTTATCCATGAAACTGTAACACAGTTAAACACAAACAATGGTGAAAATGCATATTTTGCATATGCCCTTTCCAGGGAAACTATTCCCTGTAGAGTTGTGCAGGACCTCACTTAACACCTGTTCATGAGAACACTGTTGTAATTTCATCAGATTATTGTTGTGGTTAGCAAATTTGCTCTTGTATACCTATTTGCACTACTTCAATCAACAGATCAGTTACTAGAATTTCACAAAACTATGAGTGCAACAGCTATAGCCTACATATTTGAAGCATAAAGTATGAATTCACAGCTTATTAAAGTACACATTCACAGCTTATAGCATAATCACTTACTTAAAGAATAACATTAAGAAGGGGTGTGCAGAAAAAAAAAAACATGCCAAGGAACACTGCTATAAATTCAAACAAAACAGTGTCAAGCATTCAGTACTCTGATTATGTGATTCAATTTGTACTTGCACTTTTGATTTCATTTATTCTTTGTAGGTACTTCCAGTTTGGGAATAACCATGTAGAAATAATAAAACTGAGCACTGGCTGTATCAGGCACACACAAGAATTTATTAGCATAAGCGCTTTCGTCTGGTGAACATCACCAGACTTCTTCAGACAAATAAATGCATTACCATTACATTTTTATATCTGCAGCTGATTCTTCCAACCAATTGAAACCCAGATACCACATGGTCCACTTCTATTAAAAAAACACATTCTCATTATTAAAAGTTAAAAACAAACAAACATAAACACATATTAAAATCTTTTACAAAAAACTTCTATAACTACATAACTAAATAATATACCTTTGTGAAATTCATGAAATATATATATATATATATATATATATATATATATATATATGTGTGTATATATATATATTTATATATATATATGTGTATATATATATATATATATATATATATATATATATATATATATATATATATATATATATATATATACTGACTGACATCTCATCTATCATAGACGGTTAATTTCAGTGCACTAGTGATAGAAACTAATTCATTTAATCCAGGGGGACTACTTGCATTGGCAGACATTTGCCACCAAGTCTCCCTGGTCTCTAAATATACTTTCCAGGGTCCTCCCTGGTTATTATATTTTACCTGTTCCAAGACCACAAATTTAAAGGTATGATGTGAGTATTTTTTGATATGCCTATATAATGCATTTTTCTTATTAGCCTGTCTGATTTCATACATGTGCTCGTAAATCCTCTGTGCCAGTTTACGTTGTGTCTTACCAATGTAAAACGCCAGGCAGTCCTTACATAGTGCCAAATAGACCACTATCTGAGAATTGCAGTTATATTTTCCCCTGATATCTATTCTCTTATCACGAATTTGTATGTAAGTTGTAGACAAAATATTGTGAGCACATACCACAGGCTACCATTTTCCTTGTACCCTACATTTGCCAGATCTTTCCAGAATACCTTTTAAATTCTGTCCTCTCCTATATACTATATTTGGACAGTCCCCAGTATTTTACCCAAATTTTCTTGTAAAATATAATTCCAATTATTTCTGATAATATCGTGGATTATTAACATATCCCTGAAATAAGCAGTCACTAGGGGACAAAAGGGTACACCTCGTCCTACTAATTCATTATTATTGTTGTTATTATTATTGTTTTTACCATCGTTTTTATTATTATTATTTATACTAAGCGTGTCCTTATTATATACTCTCTCTTCATTTACATAGGACACTGTTCCTTGAATTTCTTCATACCCATTGTTATTACTACACGGACCCAAAATAGGTTTATACGCCAGGGTTTACCACTTATAAATAACTTCACTCTTTATATTATTGATCAAACCCATTGGATGACCTCTCTCTCTAAACATTCTAGACATTTTTTCACATTCTTCCAGAAAATCTTCAAATTCTGAGAACATACTAATTGCCCTTTTATGATCCCCTTCTTGACATGAACAGGATGATTACTGGAATAGTGTAAAATACTATTAGAGTAGGCGGGTTTTCTGAAAATAGTGGACTTTATACCCCCTTCCTGCTTCTTAGAGATCATAACATCCAAGTAAGAAATTTTATCAAAATCATACTCATGAGTGAACTTCAGGAATTCTGTACTCAAATTGATGTATTCCAAAAATTGGGGGATCAAATCACATGGTCCACTCCATGCCACAAATAAATTGTCCAAATACCGAACATATAAAGAAATGTACTTGAAAAAGGGAGATGGGAATAATATTGTTTTCTCCCAACAGGCCATCACTATATTGGCGAAGAGCAGGCCACATGCTAACCCCATGGCCACACCCTCCACTTGTTTGAAATAATGGCCTTCGGAAAAAATATAATTATTTTTTAACACAATCTCCATTAACTGTGTATAAACATTAATGAGATCTTGGTCTAGTCCAAATTCAGCCAATAAAAACTCTGAAAACCATTCTAGTCCAGTCTCATGTGGGATACAACTATACAAGTCTTTAACATCTATAGTTAAAAAAATCCCATCATTGAATGATAATAAGTTATTACACCTTTCCAAGAACTGCCATGAATCACGACAAATATGTGACACACTAAGCAACCCCTGCTTTAATTTATTGTCCAAGTACTTTGCTATATAACTCGTCTTGGACCACACAGAATCTTCTATCGGGCGTAGGGGGGATTAGTTAAATCCTTATGAATTTTCAGAACCCCAAAAATCAAAGGGGTTTTTGGATGTTCTGTGGTCATATAATTGTATTCATCGATGTCTATTTGCCCCTGCATCACCATATCAAACAATACCCAACCAATTCTCCTATAGGAAATGTTGACTTCATTAAAAAATGTTTGGTATTTGGAGGATTTATTTGTGGCATGGAGTGGACCATGTGATTTGATCCCCCAGTTTTTGGAATACATCAATTTGAGTACAGAATTCCTGAAGTTCACTCATGAGTATGATTTTGATAACATTTCTTACTTTGATGTTATGATCTCTAAGAAGCAGGAAGGGGGTATAAAGTCCACTATTTTCAGAAAACCCTCCTACTCTAATAGTATTTTACACTATTCCAGTAATCATCCTGTTCATGTCAAGAAGGGGATCATAAAAGGGCAATTAGTATGGTCTCAGAATTTGAAGATTTTTCTGGAAGAATGTGAAAAATGTCTAGACTGTTTAGAGAGAGAGTTTATCCAATGGGTTTGATCAATAATATAAAGAGCGAAGTTATTTATAAATGGCAAACCCTGGTGTATAAACCTATTTTGGGTACGTGTAGTAATAACAATGGGTATGAAGAAATTCAAGGAACAGTGTCCTATGTAAATGAAGAGAGGGTATATAATAAGGACACGCCTAGTATAAATAATAATAATAGTGATGGTAAAAACAATAATAATAACAACAATAATAATGAATTAGTAGGACAAGGTGTACCCTTTTGTCCCTTAGTGACTGCTTATTCCAGGGATATGTTAATAATTCAGGATATTATCAGAAAGAATTGGAATTGTATTTTACAAGAAAATTTGGGTAATATACTGGGGGACTGCCCAAATATAGTATATAGGAGAGGACAGAATTTAAAAGGTATTCTGGAAAGATCTGGCAAATGTAGGGTACAAGGAAAAATGGTAACCTGTGGTATGTGCTCACAATGTAGTCATATTTTGTCTACAACTTACATACAGATTTGTGATAAGAGAATATATATCAGGGGAAAATATAACTGCAATTCTCAGGCAGTCATCTATTTGGCACTATGTAAGTACTGCTTGGTGTCTTACATTGATAAGACACAACATAAATTGGCACAGAGAAATTACAAGCACATGTATGAAATCAGACAGGCTAATGAGACAATGCATTATATAGGCATATCAAAAAATACTCACATCATACCTTTAAATTTGTGGTCTTGGAACAGGTAAATATAATAACTGGGGAGGACCCTGGAAAATATATTTAGAGACCAGGAAGACTCAGTGGCAAATTTTTGCCAATGCAAGTAGTCCCCCTGAATTAAATGAGTTAGTTTCTATTACTAGTGCACTGAAATTAAAAGTTTATGATAGATGAGATGTCAGTCAGTATATATATATATATTTCATGAATTTCACAAAGGTACATTATTTAGTTATGTAGTTATAGAAGTTTTTTGTAAAATATTTTAATATGTGTTTATGTTTGTTTGTTTTTAACTTTTAATAATGAGAATGTGTTTCTTTAATGGAACTGGACCAACTGGTATCTGAGTTTCAAATGGTTGGAAGAATCAGCTGCAGATATAAAAATCTAATGGTAATGCATTTATTTGTCTGAGGAAGTCTGGTGATGTTCACCAGATGAAAGCGCTTATCCTAATAAATTCTTTTGTGTGCCTAATACAGCCAGTGCTCAGTTTTATTATTTCTGAGTTTTCATGGTTTTTGTGGTGTTTTTAATAACCATGTAGAGATTACCCGTCAACTGTACAGATTTCCGCAGAATGTCAGGATATTTGGCTCATATTTTTGGCCTGTTCCTCTAATTTCCTGGCAAATCACTGGGGTGATCTCAGGATTGTAGTCACTAAATAATGACATGCATTTCAGTTTCAGACTTCAAATCCATCAGAAAATGTATATTAAAACAAATCATGTTATTCTAGCAACTTTCTAAGTTTATAAAAGCAATATTTAAAATATGTCCCTATTTGTACACCCATTTTGTCAAGCTTTGTACAGATTTTTTGCATTAAGAGGTTGAGAGGTACCAGGTAAGCAACCACACTCTTTAATGTAATGGTAGCACCTGCCTAAACAAGGCAGAATCACATGAGATCTCGAATGCACTAGCCTTAGGGGATTCTTAAAAATATACTGCTGCATTACACATTACATCCCCCTAAAGCTTAATGCTGGAATTAACAAACAATATATAAACATACACACAAATGCACATACATATATTGTGTTATTTGAAAAGAACTGTGTAACTCGATCCTTGTTGTCATAGCATGTAACATAGTTATTTAGCCTTGTTTTATAACTCTACCAATTCTAGATAGTTTAAAACCACTGGCAAATGATTTAGAGATCATAACTAGTTCTCAGGTGACATCCATTAGATGGAAATGGTGATCATACAGTTGACTGTCACGTTGAGGTCAGGTAACTGAGGAGTTGAATGGAACCCTGTGATTACTAGGGTGCGTGTGTGAATCACATTCTGGACCAGTCTGTTGCTGGAGTGTCAGTGAAACTTTCTTGGGATGATATTCCCATAATGGCAATTTCCAAGTTACTTCACTATGCAGTGATAATAACAGTTTTGCTCGGCATACATTTCTCTCCTTCTCAGGGAAAGACTTTCTCTTGTTTAGGCATACATTTCCCTCCTTCTTAGGGAAAGATTTTCTCTTGTTTAGACAATGTATATTTAACTGCACTAGCACACTCAATGATAACAGTGTTTGTCAACTGGATTATAGATTCTTTTTTTTGGATTATAGATTCTGACTATCTCTCCTGTTCACAATGTCTTAGCTGAACTGCCATAGAAACACTGTAGTATAATGGTACACATAGGGAATTCCTAAATTAGCTTTCAGTTGTCAGTGCACAAGATGGAACTGGATCACATATCATATGTGCAACATTTACTCAATATCTGAATAAGGAATCAAGTGTCTGGTGTGGGCACAGAACCAGCAACCTCCTAGTCTTTTGCTATCAAAGAAATATGCACAATCTGCTGAGTTACTAATCTGTATTTTCGTATAGATGCTTCGTTTCTGTTCAATCCTTAAGCTGATCTCCCCAGCATGTCTCCATGCTAAAACAGAAATGTCATTCTTCAGAGGGACTGACCAGAAAACACTGTCTGTGTATTATATGATCTTGATATAAATCAGAGTGTATAAAGGAAATTTTATCTGATTATTGTCTCAGTCCCTGAGTATAAAAATGTAAGAGGAATTAAAAGACCAAGCTAAAAACTAAAATGTAATGCATTATCTGACATATTTAATAAAATTATGCACTGTCTGTGAAAGACTGCTGTCTAGTTTCTAATAATGGCCTGCCAAATGACTATTGCATTATGTATACCTGATGCAGCCTGGGCTGAAATTAACTGCAGTACTGCAGGCACACTGAACAGTGCAGTCAAATCATTAATGCATTTCATTCCTCCCTGTTTTCCACTATTTTTTGTTTATTCCTAAACTCACCACAGTATCTTCCCTTTCTTAGTGAAGCAGGCTACAATTCTTCCGATTTCATATAAGAGACTGCCATCACACCTCTTCCTCTTCAGGGTCATTTCCAGTGCTAACTGACATTACTTTTTTATCTGCAGAAGAATAAAAAATTAGAACAATAAAATAGCACTAACAAAAAAAAAAAAAAAAAAAAAAAAAAAGACTGCATTGCTGGAAGACCAGTTGTTATATAGTGAACTCGCATTCTGTTTCTACCTTAGCTTGATCAAATGGAACTCTCAATATATTCTGCCTGTATCTGAGAATATTGAAATTAAATTAGATTCCTTTTGGGAGGGACCGTAAGCAAAGCATGGTAGTCCCAGTGATGATGCTGGAGGTATGAATTCTATACCTACAAATACATAAAATTCCAGGGCTCACTGTATTACAAGCTCTACCCAGATCCAATCCTTGCCCTGGGCTGCTTGTGTAAATAAATAAAAAGGATAGGTAAAAAAACTGCCTTGGAGTCCTTAAAATTCTTTTCAAATATTTTAATTTGTAAGACTATAATTTGCAGTATAGGTAAAAATGCTGTGGAGTCCTCAAGGATCTTTGTAATTTTTTTTTTTGTTAAAAAGTATTTCAAAATGCACATTGCAATGCAGTTTCAAACGCCATTCTAGAAAATACTCATTTGAAAGTCACATACACATTATGCCCCCCCCCCCCAAGAACACTACCCTCCCACATACCTAGGCCAACCACAGACCCCCATGTATACTCAAGCTAGCCAATATGCACAGTTTAGGGATGTAACAGCCAGCTTATAAGGCACTGGAAGACATGCACTGCAGGAAGGCGGAGACAGTCATCTCATTACAAATAACTAGTGCGTGTATGCCAAGATCATGTGTTTTCTGCACATGGGTGTGCAAAGCAGTATATATTTACAATGATCTGTTCTCAAACCTTTGATCCATCCTTCTTATTGCAAATTATTTTGAGAAGTTCTAAGTTACTAGTACCAGGATTTAAAAAGTGCCCTTAATTTAGTTTTTTTCCCTCTAATTATTTTTTGCTTTATCCATAACTCTGGAGATAAAACTAGAGAGGTATAGTTGTCATACTGGGAAATCAAATTTGACAGAGCTATTTCACAAAACCTCACAAACTGTGGCAGTGGCCATAACTAAACTTATGTTTGTTTCTTTCGGCTTTTCCCGGTTAGGGGTCGCCACAATGGAACTCCGGTCCGCTAATGATTGGCAGTAGAGTTTTACGTGCTGGCTTGCCGGGCCTAACGTACAACCTTCAACAAAGGAACGCCCATTCACGCATGTCGCCACACTGAAGACACTCTAACTGAGAATCGAACGGGCAACGTCTAAATGTGAGGCGACAACGTTACCGCAGCACCACCACCGCAGTCTCATAGCTAAACTTATGTAGTACTACAAAATGGTACATCAGTTTCACTGATACACAAGTGATGGCAGTGGCAACAGCCAAGCTGCAGAACTTAAACTACTACAAAATATTTATTGCTAATTATAGCTTGGTAGTGGTTAAAGCTAAGCTGCAGTACTATAAATAAATAAAATATAACAAGACATGAAATCATACTCGTCCCTCTCCAGTACAGGGTGGTATTCTCATCAACTTCCGATTGAAATGTAAACTAAGAATAAGAAATACAGTACACATTAATTAAATGTCCAGTAAGGGCCCAAATACCTATAAGGGAAAAAACAGGGCCATGATCAGCCCTGCAACTACAATGCATTTCAGTGGGCTTCTCTCTGCTCACCAGAGCAGGTCATGCCATTGGCATCAGACACTGCCCTGGCAAGACTGTGCCAGGCTTCCACTTTATAGCTTGGAATTTCCTAACAGTCCTCAGTCAAGCAATCCTGGTGGTCCATATGTAGCAGTTAAAAAAGAGCGTGTTTTCTTTAGAGCAATATCTGGGAACAATGTTCTTTGAAGCCATGACCATTCACCCGGTCACAATCCACAGGGCAACAGTAGCCCTCCTGCAGGCATACACAGCGATGCTGTCAAAAGGTGATGTGCAGCACTAAGCAGCTTCTTATCATGACCAGTCATGTTGTCAACATTACACGACACAAAAGTACATGGCATGGCATCATAGGTTCATAGGTAGGTACTAGGCTATTGGCCCTAGTGCCTATATAAGCCTAGCCAAAAAGGTACCCTGGCTTTCATCACCCAAGAAAATTATTTTCCTGTGCTCCTGTTGAGCGGAGCCACAGAAGTGATCCCTGGGAGGAATTTCCTATCTCCCATCTAATCATCACGATTTTTCTTGAAGAGTGCTAATGAAGAGCTTTGTTTGATATAGATAGGTAGTTTGTTCCAGGGTATGGGGAAGTCTCTGGGATAGGAATCTATCCCTCCATCATGTTCTGGGTTTGACATAGCCTTGTATGTTAGGCAGAGATTGTCTCTGAGTAGGCAATATGTGACAGAGTAAAGCTGGAGTTTTTTTGAGACGGTCTGCATAGGGCATCTGTTTGAGGCCGGTAATCCTCTTTGTGAGGTATTTCTGCGGCCTTTCCAGTTGTTGTAAATGTCTTGTGAGGTACATACCAAAAGGGGTGCTGCATTCTATAATAGGTCTAATGAGTGATGAGTAGAGAGGAACAATGACCTCTTTTTTCCTGGATAAGAAACCTTTTGTGATGAGGTGTGCCATGTAGACGGATTTCCTGACTACTGTGGCGATGTGATTATCAGGAGAGACTACTGTCCACCTGTGTCCCAAGGTCTCTTTTCATACTTTCAGTGTTAAGTAGACTACCGCCTATGTGGTAGTTCATGGGTACAGAGTTTTTACCAAAAGGGATGACAATACACTTTTTGGCATTGAGCTTGAGGCCATGGCTTTGACACCAGGCATCTGTCTCAGTGAGGCCCTTTTGTAGGATGTCCACATCGATAGGAGTTTCGATTATGGCTCATGGTGCTGAACAACGCCATGAAGACACCACACAATGATCACATTGCCTACATCTGTTAAATGTTTGCTGTTTAGTGCCTCTACAGACTATACAACTATAGAATATTCCCCCACATCCTCACTGGTATTACTGACCTTCCACACATGCTCTCTGCACTTGGAAGACACCCACATGAGTTCATAAAGTTAACCTAACCTCTTAGCATGACATTAGGTAATTCCACACTGAGGTAAACAAGATTCAGTCACATTTATTTGAATGAAGCTGATTAGCATAGGGACCATGCTGCAAACTTCATAACTGTGTGATAAAATCAACCTGGCCTGACATAGACTTAACCAAGCTTGGGAGGATTGCAACTAAACAACCAGATCAGCACTGCTAAAAGTTGGTTACACTGATTATTTCAATCAAATCAGTCTTATAACAAGGTAAGTGAGGCTGAATGGTATTTTACTCAGTTGTGCTGTATAGTTTTACTGCTTTACTTGTGTGGTTTTCCATGGTATCCATGACAGTGTGATACTCAGTTGCTAGTTGGGTTAATGGGTGTAAATGACAACAGTGCTGCTAATGTGGGGGAAGGGGGTGTATGCAGAGCAGAATCAACTGCTGTGCCAGGATAAATGGAGAACAATGCTACAATTAAGTTAAAGACAAGTTACAAGGGTTCTGTCCTATTAGACACTGCAGATGCAACAGTCTTACCTGGAGGTCAAGAAATGAGACTTCTAGTCAAAGAATGTTGATATGCCAGTGTTAGGAGGTGTTCTTCTGGCTGATAATTTCACCCACAGCTGTGGTAGTACTGCTTGGGTGATGTTCGTGGGGATTACATATGTCACATGTGTATTATACAACCCAAGGTGGAGTAACACCTATCAGTGCCAAACTGCACATGAAACCACAAATATTTTTCAGTGATACCCTTGGTGAATATGTCCGAACATGGATTAATATCTGCAACAGCAGTGCACTGCTAGCATAACTTCTTTGTTTTGCAGTAACGTCTGGTCTGCCTAAGGTTTGTTAACCATTATTTCCTATACCAATCTATTAAATAATAGTAATATTTTCACTGAGCTATAGATGTTATAATTTCTTGGTGTTTTCACAGGTGCTGGGTTTTCAGAGTCTTCCATCATGGATATAGGCTTGCCTGACATTGAGAACAGTCTGGTTCTGACGATGATGGCAACCACATCCCAGCATAGTCAGTGCTCGTGGTGTCTGTGGTAGACTCAGGCAATGCAATGGCCACATCCTCCCTATTACGCAGACAAAGCTCCTGCACCTGTATAACACAGCCAACAGACCCAGGCTGATGCCCACAGACAAGAAGAAACAGACACATTTGCCCAGGAAGTGGTCTCATCACAAGTGGTACAGTCTGCCTTGCTTACTGCTAGTTCCATTGCAAGAGATGATGACATCAGGGGACAGTGTGCTGGTGGCTGACCATGCTATGTCTACTGCCCATCTCTTAAGTTGTGTATTTCCATGGCCTCTATCTAACATTTCTGCAGGGTCACAATACAGGGACAGTCAGACAACACAACCACAGCTGAGCCAGTAGGGGTAGCATGTGGTATGCATGAAAACCTGAGAGAATGCATGGATGTGTGGAATTGGGAGTTTTCAGGCAGTATGTGCCCCTGTTCAGACACATCACAGCCACCACAGTTCCTCAAGCCAGCCCACCAAAGTCTCTGGTAAGAAATCACACTATGGGGGGGCATGGTTTCAAACCCATAATGTCTTTGCCTCTACACCACTATCTATTGCTGACAGCACTGTGAGGTGATGTTGACATACACAAGAATGGGGGTGCTCAATCGGAGACTACCAATTAATGCAGACTTGATAGAGAGGGATCCAATCAAGAAAAGCCAATACTTAGCATTGTTTATACATTATACTGCACGTCTATTTCCAAAAGTAAAATTACCTCATTTGGTTATTTATTACAGCATTACTGGTAAATTTCTGCATAGCCTGGTGTCTTAGTCTGTGGCAGAATTGTAGTAGTGACAGTACTGTGAATTCTGCTCCAAGATTTGTGCTTCAGTACATTTTATAACTATATATACCTGCTTAAAGCTGCATTCCAGTGCCTATCTGTAATGGGGGGTGGTGCATGCAGGGTAGGATCTACTGCTATGCCAGGGTAAATGGAAAACAACTGATGTTGCACGTAAGTTCAAGACAAGTTATAAGGGTTCTGTTCTTTTAGACGCAGCAGGTGCAACAGTCTTACCTGGAGACCAAGAAATGAGAGTTCCACCCAAAGAATGTTAATATGCTAGTATTAGGAGGTGTCCTGCTGGCTGCTAATTTCACCCTCAGCTGTAGAAGTACTGCTTGAGTGATGTTCGTAGTTTTTCTCCCCTGTTCTCTAAGACTGCCCCACCCCCACTCAGACATTAAGCTAACACTTTCTGAAATGCTAACCACGGGACTAGAGCTCCAGTTTGACTTTCCCCAGCTGTCCTGCAGTTCTCGTGTGGTTTTAAAAGGCTGTATCCCGGGCTTCTACCCCTAACAGTAATCTGACCTCTAAAGTCTCTCCCTACCCTCTTTTATTGCTACTGTCAGTTGTGCAACCTATTTAAGTACTTTCCCATCCATTGTTTTCACTACATCCATAATACTAAGTGCCCACCCAACAAACCATTATTGCACTTGAGTAAACATCCCTTACTACAAATTGCCTCCAGTACATTAAATAGCTCTGCTATCAAATCTTAGAACACTCTAACCTAAGCTAGTGTCAAACCTCAGAGACCACCCAAGGAGACCTCTGTATAATCCAGTCCATGACCTACAGTAGCCCACCTAAATACAGGTCCGGGCAACATGGATATGCATTTTCCAGATGTCTCCATAGCCAGGTTGTTAGATGTGGGCATCCTGAGACTATATAGCAACTGTCTCATGTTCAAAGACAACCATTTCATCCTTAAAAAAACAAACACAGTATGTGACAGATGCACATATGCAATTGCAAAAATCTTGCATGCAGACAAGGTTGCCAAGAACACACACACTACATCTACGACACAGTGTCCACCACACACATAGACCAACCTATGGTGAGGCACTAAAAAGCAATCTTCCCAAACCTCAAAGACCTCCTGAGACTATCAATGCAATGCCTATCCTCAGCAATCTCTAAAGCATTCACCAAAAATAACACCAAACACCACGTACACACCTTTACCCAGTGGAGCCCCAAGAACAAAGACCATAATGCAAGCCAACACATTACCCAGAACTTCTGCCATAGGGGATTCCATTGTACATCACACTGATGCCCCATTCATCAGACTGAAAAAGGAGAGATTAATGGTTTGTTGCTTATCTGGAGCCAGGGCATGCCAAGTTACACACACAATCAAGTTGCAGGTACCAGCATGATTTTTATCATAGTCCATGTGGATGTTAATCTAAGACATGCTTCCCTGGACTCTATGAAGACAGACATTGTTCATCTCTCAAAATATGCACCTCAGGCAGGCATGTGCCTTATATTCAGTATCATTCTACATTCACAAAGAATGATGCCACAGTATGAAAAAAAGATGACCGAATTCAATAACTGGCTTAGTTTCTGGTGTTTTTAAAGAGGGATTCAATATTTGTCAGCATGAGAGGACATGTTTAGCAAACCACATTGCTTTGCAAAGGATGGTCTGTACCTGTTTCCCCTGGGCTTCCAAATATTGACTAAAACCTTATCAACCTCCCTTTTTTAAGCAATACCAAATAGGGTACCAGTGCTGGCGTGGCAATCAAGATTGACCTTGGTTTTCCCTCCCTTATTTTGAGCAGTACCCTTGAAATTAGTGGTAGAGGGAGAAATGCATAAATCAAGAGGTTTACCCATTGGAAGGACAGAGCATCCACTTTCCAGACCTTGCTGTGAGGTTCCCTGGTGCAGAATTTGCTGAGCTGGTGGCTGTTGTGGGAGGCAAATAGGTCCACCTTTGGGGTGCCCCATTTCTGGGTTACAAGGTTGAAGGTTTTGTGGTCTAGCTGCCACTCATGTGGGTCTAGCAGGTTTATGCTTAAGTTGTCTGCCAGAGAGTTTAGGGAGCCTGGCAGGAATAGTGCTAGCAGGTGAATTTGCATGGCTGAAGCCATGTGACAAAGGGTCATAGCAAGCCTGCAGAGAGGATAAGAGTGAGTTCCTCCCTGTTTGTTGATATACCACATCACTGTGGTGTTATCTGCTTTGATCAGTAGAGGCCTCAGGGAGAGCAGGGGTCTGAAAGCTGTCAGAGCGTGCTAAACAGCTAGCATCTCTTTTTGGTTGATGTGCTGATGTATTTGATTTGGGCTCTAATGGCCCTGAATGCACCTGCCGTCCAGGTGTGCCCCCCAGGCATAATCTGATAAGTCTGTGGTGAGAGTCTGGGCAGCACGGGGTTGTGAGAAGGGAAGTCCCTTGTTGTGGTTGCATGCTTCTGCCCACCAAAGAAAATCTTTCCTTAGACGGGGTATCATACGTATGATAGTTTCCAGGTCCTGAGAGTGTTGACACCAAAGGCTTTTTAGGTACCATAGTAGTTTCCTCATATGCAGTCTGGTATATGGAATGAGTAGAATGCAGGAGGCCATGAACCCTAGAGCTTGCAGGATTTTCCTTGCGGATAACTGGGTTCTGGTGACTAGTTGACAGAAGTAGCCTGTCAGGTAGGCTTGTTTTTCTTGAGTAAGGAATGCCATCTGTGATGCTGTGTCCATGTTTGCTCCCAGGAATACAATTTTTTGAGTAGGGGCTAGTTTGGATTTCTTTTCTTTTATAGTGTACCCCAGGGAGGTCAGTAGGTCCTTTACAAAGGTCAGGTGCTGTAACAGCATTTCCTGACTGTCTGCCTGAATCAGGCAGTCATCTAAGTAGGGGTAAATTTGAATATTTCTTTGTCTGCAAAAAGCAATGGCTGGAGCCAGGCATTTTGTGAAAACTTTGGGAGCAGTGGATAAGCCAAAGGGAAGCGCAGAGAACTGAAAGTGCATAGATCTTGCCCTGAAACGTAGATATTTCCTGCAAGATTCCCTGATTGGGATGTGAAGGTTGGCCTCTTTTAGTTCTAGGGTGGCTAACCAAGCATCCTTGGGAAGCATAGGGAGAAGCTGCTGGAGGGTGAACATTCTGAATTTTGGTATCACCAGGAAGGTGTTTAGAATTGATAGATCGCAGATGGGGTGCTAGGTGCCCTCTTTCCTAGGTACCAGGAAAAGTCTGGAATAGAAACTTTGGCCTATCTGGTCTGCAGGAACAGGCTGTATTGCCCTCATAGAGAGCAGGTAATTGACTTGTTTTTTGGCCTCTGCCCACTGGTTTGGAGGAAGATCTGGGAACCCTTTTGGGGTTGGCAGAGTGTGGAAGTAAAATTTGTATCCTTGGGACACTATGTTGAGGGCCCATCAGTTGTTGGTAATAGAGGCCCAGTTGTTTGCATGGGAGGACAGTTTTCCTCTTAGGGACACAAGCAGGTGGACAGAGGTAAGGGGTGGAGGTGTAAAGTCATTGTGAGTTCTTTCCATAAGGGGGTGGATTAGTACTCCCTGTTTTTGAAGTGGAGGAACTCCATTGCTTAGATGTCTGCATTCCCTGGGACTGTTGTCTGGGGGGGTCTGCTTCCCCTAGGTCTTGTCTTAGCTGTCCTGGAGGTGGCTGGAAAGGACCAGTGCTTAAAAGGGCAATGCCTGCTGAACCTTGGAGGCTGGACTTGTAAGAGGTCTTTAACTGTCTGCATAGATTTTGCTTTTTCTTCCATCTTTTTTAAGACCTCTTCTGCCTTGGTGCCAAACAAATCATCTTTGTTCAATGGTGCGTCCAATGGTTTAGATTTGACATGGTCTGGCAAGGTCTGTTCCTTAAGCCAAGTATTCCTTCTAAGTACAGAACCAGTGACTGCTGTCCTGCAAGATGCTTCTAGGGCATCAAAGCCACATTGCAAGGTGTGTTAAGTAACTTGGCTTGCAGAATGCATAAGATCCTGCAATTCTTTATTTTCTGCACAAGCAGGAAAGGTAGACATTTTTTATTTGAGGAGTTCCATGGTATGTAGCTGGTATTTCAGCATGTGGAACAGACAATTTAGTGCTCTAATGGCAAGAGTTGCAGAGGTGTATACTTTTTTACCCCATCTGTCTAAAGCATGGGAATCCCTGTCCGAGGAGGAGGGATTCTTAACTGTGGTTGCTTTTATTCCTTTAGGTCCTTGGGAGATGACCGCTGGGTCAGCAGTAGGATTTTTGAAAAGGAATTTGTGAGAGTCAGGGACTCTGTAATACTTGTCAGGTTTCCTGGGAGCAGGAGGAAGGGTGTCAGGAGTCAAACTGGATTCAATAAAGACATCATCCACAACATCCAAAACAGGAGGAATGGCTAAAGGTCTGTGCTGTGGTAAATCTAAGAATTACCTGCGTCTCTTTTTGGACTGAAGGTAGTCCTGACATTCCCATTAGAAATACTCCCTTAAAGTATGTAGGGTTTCAGCAAATGAAAAATCGTCTGCGGGGGGAGGCAGAAGGAAAGGATTCCTCTGCATCTGAATCCTCATAAGCAGAAAGGGGTTGCATGTCTTTATATTCAGAAACCTCAGAGTCATTGGACTCCTGGTCAGATAAAACTGCTGGGGACAAGTCTCTTTTTCTTTTGGAAGGGGTAGGCTGGCTTCCCCTAATAAGCATGATAAGGTCTTCTGCCATTTTAAGCATTTGAGACTGAGGCAAGGAAACAGATGCCTAAGCTTGGGGTCATTCTTTTTTTTGGCGTAGTTTGTACCCTGGGCCTTAGAAAGTCTGTAGTTTTAGAAAGAACTGAAGACGCAAAAGAAATCGTTGGTTTGTGTCGAGTATTAGTAGTGGGAAGAACTTCCTTGGAAGCCGGTGCCTGCTCAGCGGCTCCGGACCCATCCAAGGTACAGACATCCACAGGATCCTTAGTCAAAGAAGATTCTTGTGGCATACCAGAATCCGAACGGGTCTTGGTAGCGGCTTGCGAATCCACAGAAGTGGGCATCAGGGGCTGTGAAAGCGTCTCACCGAGGACCGGCAAACTGACGTCTAGCTTAACAGAAGCGTTGTCAGCAGTTTTGGACCTGTGTGGTCTGTCTCTGTCTTTATCCTGGAAATGAAAAAATACTTCACAAACTGAATAAACATAAAAAAGCAACCAATGTAAGAACACCACAAACTCTATTTATTAAACGCTTTTCGTCCAGCACAGTGGCTGGACTTCATCAGATAAAAGAATCAACTTCATAGACTCTTAAATGTTTCAACAACCCAGTCATGTGACCAATGTCTCAATTAAACCTCTTAATGTTCAATTAACGGGTCTACTTCACGATGTCGAAAGCCGACAATATTGAAGCTGATATTGTCGGCAGCACAACATCTAAAGTGCAGAACATCGTACAGGTAAACGGAAATCTCCATAGGGAGAGATTTCCGTTTACCTCAATGTAGTGTGGTCTCGGAGTTGGAATATTTAAGTAGGGGGGTGTGGGGGGTGCAGGGGGGCTGCCTATGCTAGTTAGTTTTTATTTTTGTTTGTTTTTTTTTAACGTTATTCGATATTTTACTACATCGATCACTAGAGGCCGACCTTTAGTGATTCAATGTAGTAAAATTTCGATAACCTGATATAGACGCCAATTAACACATCACTTGAAAAAAGTTCTACCATAGTTAAAAATACAGAGTTAAAAGCCCTGACTAAAGAACAATATAATATATTCTCCCCCTAAATAAAAAACCTTCATCCTTCACTGCTCAATCAACAGTAAATTTATTTATACCTGGTGTATTAAAAATAAAAAATATAAAGCACGTTAAAAATAAAATGGTTAATATATAACCATTATAAATAAATAAATGTTTTAGGTGTAGGACTAACCCTTAAACTCATCACTTAATTTAGGTAAATTATCTCCACATACTTTTTAATTTTAAGTATGGGAGAATAGTGCATGTTCATTTATTCCTGGAAACTGATTAGCATTTAATCAAAGTTGCCATAACAACTCAAGTTGTTCTAAAAGTAGTGATGCTGGTCCTTCATGTACATTTTCACTAATCTGGTCTATAACCTTAAACTTGAATTTATAGTTATAGGTTCATAGGTTCATAGGTTGATACTAGGCTATCTGCCTTAGGGCATTTACAAGCCTAGCCAGAGTGTGTTTGTCTTTCGCCACCCTTCTTAGATTAGTTGACTGTGCCTCTGTATAGTAGGTCACAGAAGATAGCCCATTTAAGGTTAGTTTACCGTGCCTCTGTCTATCAGTGACACAGAAGAGATCCCAGGGGTAAATTTACGATCTCCCATCCAAACGTCAAGATTCTTCTTGAAGAGGGTCATTGAGGGGCTCTGTCTGATCTGGATTGGGATTTTGTTCCAGAGTGAGGGGAGCCTCTGGGATATGAATCTGTCCCTCCAGCATGTTCTATTTATTTCTGTGCTGAGGTTTAAGTCACTGGAGCGTGTAGTTCTTATGGATTTGGATTTCTTGAGGTGGAGCATGTCCATTAATTCTGGGTTGGACATGGCTTTATACGTCAGGCACCGATCACCTCTGAGTAGGCAGTATGCAACTGAGTAGAGCTGGAGTTTCTTTAGCCTAACTGCATAGGGCATCTGTTTGAGTCCCTTGATCCTCTTGGTGAGGTACTTTTGGGGTCTTTCTAGTTGTAGCAGGTGTCGGGTAAGGTACATCCCAAATGGGACATTGTATTCAATTATGGGCCAGATGAGTGATGAGTAGAGGGGCACAATGACCTCTCTTGATCTAGATGTGAACCCCTTCGTGATAAGGTGGGCTATATAGAATGTCTTTCTAACCACTTTGGCAATGTGATTGTCAAAGGAGAGATTGCAATCTACTTGGGTCCCCAAATCCCTAATTACTTCTTCCATTCTTAATGGATTACCACCTATGTGGTAATTTGTGGGCACTTTGTTTTTCCCAAAGGGGATGACTATGCACTTTTTGGCATTTAGTTTTAGGCCATGGCTCTGGCACCAGTTATCTGTCTCTGTGAGACCTTTTTGAAGGATGCTTGTGTCAGCCGGCGAGTCGATTATGGCCCCCAGTTTGCAGTCATCTGCAAACTTTGTCAGCCATAGTCCTCCTGTGTTAGCCTGTACCTCAGAGAAATATATACCGAACAAGAGAGGTCCCAGGACTGAGCCTTGTCGGATGCCACTTGTAACTGGTTTAGAATCTGACATGGCACCTGCAATTCTGACCATGTGGGTTCTATCCCTAAGCCAGTTTGCAACCCATCTTGTGACATAGGGGGTTGATATTTAAGCTGGTAAGCTTATTTATGATGCCCGAGTGTGGTATTGTGTCGAAGGCTTTTGCAAGGTCAAGGTAGACTGTGTGGACTACCTTCCCTTCGTCTATGGCCTTGGTGACTGTTTCAAAGAAATTGGCCAGGTTCAAGAGGCAAGATCTGCCCTTAACAAAGCCGAATTGGATAGGATCCAGTGTTTGGAGGTTCCCAATGTCTTTGTTTATGAGTTCCATGATGATACGCTCCATAGCTTTGCAGACCAGGCTAGTTAGGCTTATAGGGCGATAGTTTCCGGGGTCCGTTGTGGCACCACCTTTATGGAGTGGGACCACTGTTCCTGTATGCCATTCTTTGGGTACATATCCTGTTGTAAGGCTGAGACTGAACAGTGATTTTAAGTGAGGGTTCAGTTCTTCTTGGAGCTCATGTAAAACACAGTCCGGGACACCGTCTGGTCCCATTGATGCTGTGTTTTTTGCTTTGGAGAGGGCACCTCTCACCTGTGCATCTGTGATGTCAGGGAGGCTACACTCTGTTGGGATAGTCATTTGCTCATTTGGGGGGGGGGGGGAGAAGTTTGCACTGAACCTGTCTGCCAGGATATTGGCAATGTCTGTGGGTTCAGTGTATTTTTTGTCATTTTTGTACTAACTCAGAGCATATCTGGGAGTTTCCACCCAGGTTTCTGACATAACTAAAGAAAGCCTTGTGATTATCTTTAGCGTCTTGTGCAATTTTTCTTTCGAAGCTAGCCTTAGATGATTTTATGAGGGATCGTAGTTTCCTGCTAGTACTGATCAGAGTTGCCTTACCTTTCAGGGATTTTGCTCTATCATGTAGTAGCTTCCTCCTTCTGTTGTACAGCTTATTTATGGCTGGGGTCCACCAGACAGGTCTCCTGCCTTTGGAGGAGAGTGTCTTGGTTTTATTTGGGATAGCACAATCCATGCATTCCTGTAGGTATCCATAGAATGCGTTTGTAAAGGATTCTGCGGTTTGGGCCATATTTTCCACTGGTCCTGGGGCTTTGAAGGATTCCACCTCGGTTTTGAGAAGTGAGAAGTTTGCTTTTGAGAAGTTTTTGACCATGGTTTCCTTTGCTGGGGGTGGGGATGGGATATGGATGTCCATAGTAATTAATTTATGGTCAGATCTTACCAATGAGGGGAATACCTCTGGTATGGAACATAGAGTCCCCATGTTGGTGATGATCAGGTCCAATATGTTTTCCCCTCTTGTGGGAGTGGTGACCAGTTGTTCCATAGCATTTGAGTTTATAAATTCTAGGAACCATTGGGCTAGGGTGTTGGGGCTTGAGTAGTGCTCCCAGTCTATGTTTGGGTAGTTAAAGTCACCCAATATAATGGTGTTTGGAGAGACCTTCATATTCTCCAGTGTCTTCAGGAAAGCCGAGTGGGGTTCCTGAGTTTGGGAGTGTGGTCTGTAGCAGGCTACAAACTGGAAGGCAGTTTTGCCCACTGTTAGTTGCACATGGATGGTCTCAGATGCTTTGTCCACTGCCACTAGCCTGGAAGCATGGGTATCTTTGATGAATATGGATACTCCCCCTCCTCTTGTGGTTCGGTCTGAGTTTTGGGGCTGAAAAGCATGGTATGAGGTATAGCCTGGTAGTGCTGGGGTGCTCTCGGGAGCGTTGAACCAGGTTTCTGTTACTGCACAGATATCGATATTCTCCATACTGAGGAGAGCCTCGAGTGCGTGCATCTTGAGGTTTAGACTTCTGGCGTTGAGCAGCATTACCCTTAGTTTCTTTTTCCTTGTGTTGTCTAAGGAGGTGGGTTTGTCTTTTGAGCCTTGCCTAAAAAATGCACTATGGGGGTGGCAAGAGCCTTGGCCAGTATTTGAAAACCCAGGGGTGACAAGTACAAGCCGTCCCTAGCGAAGCAACGTGGCTTGTCAAGCATGTCATCCCAGGCTGACAGACACTGGATCCCCTTTGAGTGACACCAATACTTTAGCCAATTGTTGAAATTGATCATTTTGTCTTTATACTGTGGTATCATTCTTGGTGAGGGTAAGATGCTATTCAAGGTCAGGGTCATACTGGCCTGGGCCACATGATCAGACAGCTCCTCTATGTCTCTTTTCATGTAATCCAGGGAGGTACGTCTCAGGTCATTCACACCAGCATGGACAATGACGGAGTCATATTTGTACTTGCTTTGGAGTGACCTGAGTGCTTGTGTTATGTGGCGGATCCTGGCACCCGACAGGCAGCTTACAGTGACCTTCTCCTTGTTCAGCCTGGTGAGAGGGACGTCAGTGTGTCTGATAATAGAGTCACCTATTACAAGTGTATTAGGTGTGTTTTTTAGCCTTAAGGGCTGTGACTGTGTGGCACACTGACTTTGTGAACTATGTGATACGTGGGTATTGTTGTGGGGGTAGCAGTTGCTTGGATGTCTGCTCTGGAGGTCTCTGTTGCTTGGGCAGATTTTTATTTAGAGCCTCCGAGTATGGTTTTGTGTGTTTGTGTGTTTGGTTTGCTGTTGCGATAGGTCTATGTGAGACTGGATTTGTGGTGTGTGTGATTACTTTCTCCTCCAGACTGTCCATGCCAGTACTATGTTGAGAGAGCTCAGCCTCCCGTTTGGCTATATAGTTGCATCTCTCACATATATTTGAGCTTGTTGGGAAGAGGAGAGGGTGGTCTGTGTACATAAGGCAGTTGTAGCATTGCCTCAAGATTCCCTTATTCACCAGCTGGACTGGAGAGTAAACCTGAAACTGACTTTTGGACATGCCAGAATAGTATAAGGAATTACTTTTTGACTTGATCAAAAAGGACCAATAGGGAGCCAAGTACTTAAAGGGAGTATAACAGGGTGTAGTGCTTTAGTTTATTAGTGCTTACTTATAAGACACTTATCCTAGCAACTGCTGGGTTTTAGAAGGAAAATAGAGTGCTTACTTTGAGATTTGGAACAGTTCTAAGGGAAAAAATGAAGAGCAGACTTTGTGGAGCCAGGAATAGTTTAAACCTGATTAAGCGACGCTGCCCGATGCTGCACTATGCGCAAAAACGTGCAAAACAGGGTTTTAAGAGAGGGGGATCAAGGAGTTTGGAATTGACCCAAAATGGCCAATAAAACTACAGTTTCTAGGCAGTAACCACTCCCACAGGGGCAGGCAGGCTGTTCAGTGTTTATCACTGCCACTGATGAACACAGAGACTTCCCTTTAGCCCAAGCAAGCAATGGCCTCCAAGAAACTTACAAACAGTTCAGAACAGCAAATCTGTAACTGAACTTTTTTTAAATTTCAGAAAGTGGGAAAAAAGCAAGATTTTTTGTTTTGTTTAAAGATAACAGAGATACACAAGTAGCAACAAGTTAGAACAGTGCAATAAATGACCCCACACTCGAGTGCTAGGCCAGAGACAGGTAAAATGCAAGTTTTAAGAAAAAAAAACGATTTTAAAATAAGTGCAACACAGGAAATGCAGTAAACAGGCTCTAGATGTGTTCTAAATACAGTTCCTAATACAGATATCAAGTTTAGCAAGCTGGAAAACGTCAAAAAGTAGGCGGCAATGCAGAAATCTTAACAAATAATCTGAAGAAAAATACTTAAAAATCTCAAAAGTGGCTCCTTTCTTCTCTCAGTGTTTTCTCCTCTTGGTGGGTGCTTCACCAACAGCCAACAAGTCTAAAAAGATGCCAAAACCACGAGGCAATCGGGTTTTAAGAGAGGGGGATCAAGGAGTTTGGAATTGACCCAAAATGGCCAATAAAACTGCAGTTTCTAGGCAGTAACCACTCCCACAGGGGCAGGCAGGCTGTTCAGTGTTTACCACTGCCACTGATGAACACAGAGACTTCCCTTTAGCCCAGTTAGGTGAATTTTCTATGTGCCTAGCTAGTGTGTTCTGTTTTCCCCCTCCTAATAGCATACAGGTATTCATAGATTCTTTCTTTTAACTTTCTATCTGTTTTCCCTATATAGAAAACAGGACAGAGAACGCACTGAGCTAGGTATACCACCATTTTAGTGTTACAGTTGTACCTCCCTGTGATGGAATACTTGTGTTTACCTATAGAAAAATGTTGTCCAGTTGCAATGGATCCACAGTAGTTACAGTTTTCATATTTGAACATCCCCGGGGTCCTTGCAACCTTCACTATAGGGGGTTCTATTAAGTTTTTCAAGTTTTTACCCTTCCTGTAAGTAACAATAGGTCTGTGGCCTATCTTATTAACTAATTCAATCTCATTTTTAAGAGGTTCCAATTTTTGTTGACAATTTTCTTAATTTCAACTGTGTCAGTACTAAAAGTTACAGTGAAACTACTATTGTACTGACCACCTTCCCTTGAAATTATGTTTGCATGGGTGGTAGATGCTACTACCCTCCCCTCCATAATTAAATCCTTTTCTGTATTTGTGGTGCTAGTTCCATATAAACAAAGTATTGGTTTATAAAAACCTGTCTGACATTTATGTGACACTTCTACTACCACTTCATTAACAAAATCTGTGGGGTAACCTCTTTTCAAGAACATTTCAGTTAAGTTCTGGCATGCAGTGCAAAAATCTTCATTTGTTGTCACCATTCTGGCTGCTCTTACGAGCTGCCCTTTTACAAATGATTTTTTGTACTGAATGGGTGTGCACTTTTGTAATGCAAAAATGCATTACAGCAAGTTGATTTTTGATATACAGATGCTGAATATGCATTTAGTGCAACATCTTTTTTCAACAGTACGTCTAAATATGCTATAGTTTCCTTACTGAAATTTGATGTAAATTTTAAGAATTTGGTACTGTTGTTCATTGCTTGTAAGATTATAGTAGCTGAAGCTTCATCACCTCTTAGCACTATAAAAATATCCTCCAAGAAGCATATATAATGTTCTATCAAGTTCATTACACTGGGGTTGTTGAATAAATGTGTTCCCAATGGGCCATCACCATGTTGGCGATACTCGCTCCACATGGTGAGCCCATTGCTACCCTTACTAGTTGTAAATAAATCATGTCATTAAACACGATGTAGTTGTTAGATAAAATAATACATAACAGTTCTTCAACTATTCTAAGTTCATTATCTGGTGCTGCAAATCTACACATCCTAGCCAGAACAAATTCTATCCACTCCTCATGTGGGATTGAACTGTAAAGATCACAAACGTCTACTGTTAGGAAGTTGTTCTCTTGAGTGAACTTGATTTTATTAATCTCTTCTAGAAAGGACCAAGAATCACGGCTAATTTGTGGTTCTTGTTTCACATATTTTTTAAGGATGGAGTTAACAAGTTTTGCGCTAGCATAAGTTATAGACTGACGTGCATCTACCAAAACTCGCATAGGGGAGTCTTGTATGTCCTTATGTATTTTTGGCACACCAAACATTTTAGGTATCTTAGGGTATACCATTGTTAGATAGTTTAAAGTACTGATATCTATGTGTGCTTCCAAAAACAAGTCATTTAAGTAAGTGTTTATCCTGCAGTAGGCAGCGTATAATTCATTCTTACTGACTTGTTTGCATGTGCTAGTATTTGACACTTTGTTCATCCTAGCCTCGTAGTCTTCATTATTCTTCTCACCTCATCATAAAAGGGTTCTCATCCAGGAAAAAATAGGTCATTGTTCCCCTCTACTCGACACTCATTAGACCCTTTATAGAGTACAATGCCCCTTTTGGAATGTACCTCACAAGACATCTGCAGCAGTTGGAAAGGCCACAGTAGTATTACTGGCCTCAAACAAATGTCCTACACTGACCGCCTCAAAAAACTCCAGCTTTACTCCATAGCATATCGCCTACTCCGAGGTGATCTCTGCCTAACATATAAAGCTATGTCAAACCCAGAGCTGCTGGACATGCTACCCCTAAAGAAATCCCAATCCCTCCGGGATAAACGCTCTAGGGACCTAAACCTTGTTACCACAATAAACAGGACATGCTGGAGGGATAGATTCCTGACCCAGAGACTTCCCATAATCTGGAACAGGCTACCCATCTATATCAAACAAAGTTCTTCATTAGCACTCTTCAAGAAAAATCTTGATGAGTGGATGGGAAATAGGAAATACACCCCAGGGATCACTTCTGTGTCTCTGCTCGATTGTGGCACAGGAAAATAACTTTCTTGGGTGGTGTAAGCCAGGGAACCTTTTTGGCTAGGCTTATGTAGGCCCTTGGGCCGATAGCCTAGTACCTACCTATGAACGTACCTAATAATGCTCTAATGTCAAGTTCACATTCTTTATCAAATACACGTAAGGTTGGATGCATAGGTGGATTGTACGTATTTGAAACATGTAGTTCCCTGTAGTTATAGTTACCACTGTTAAATAAATTTGCCAGATTAAGTTTCCTTATATAAACTTTAAAATCAAGTAGTGTTTTGGCTAAATCAGACCGACAAGAAGGCACATAAGTAAGACCTTTAGAAAACAGTTCAAACGTCCTGTTGTCAATGTTGACATTGGAGAAATTATAGATTTTAAACCCTCCACTTGCATTTACTACAGTGTCATATTTGTTAGTAAAAGTAGGCTTGTCTACCTTTTTATTTTCGCCTTCCCCTCATGTTGTAAGGATTCTGTTGGTTCACTAATGTTTTTTTCTGTTGTCTGTTCTTGGTCAGATGAAACTTTTGCCGGTTTGTTTGCACCACTTCTAAATATGAGAGGTTCCCTTGGGTAAAGTTAATGTCATTATGTGTTTGTTCATTTCTATTTGGAGCATTTCTCTCATTACTGACTTCCCTTACTTCTGGCTGAACAGTTGAGTTAGATAACATTGTTTCCTGGTTCCACCCATCATTTAAACTGTTGTTAGTGCACGCCTAATTGTGTTGGCCAGTTGCATTCCACAGCTGTGATGGGGGGACAAGGGTAGGCTGTACCATTGCTATAATCTACACGTTCCCTTTCCAGTTTTTTAACTTTGTTTAATTTAGGGTTTTCAATCTGTTGATTGATACTGTTGAAAATACATTGGTAATCATAGTTATAGAGTGCAAAATCATGATGGCTTAGTACATCCCTGCTTAGCTGTTCCACTTCCTTAGATAGTTTGTCTACTTGAACTTGATAATGTTTACAAATAAGCTCCATTAGTTCTTTCCCTTGCTTGTCAAACAAGTGCAGTAGGTCTTTATGAAATTGCGATCGTGTCGGATACTGCCAGGACCTCAGACCTTTTGGAACTATATTCATCTTTACATTTTCTGTGAAATATGCTATTTCTAGCTGGAGCTTTTTGTGCTTCAATAGTTTGCAGTCTAAAATTTTCAAGTTAGTAACTAAACTTTGCTCACCTCTCCCAGCCGGTTGCACCAAATTAACTTCTGAGTTCTGTGTGGTAAGTTTTGGAAAGTCCTTTAACCACACTGTCAAGTCTTGTGCTCCAATAAGCCCCAGCAGGTTGTTGAGTTGTTGTACAGTTGTTTGCTGGCTCGTAGAATGTATCTGTGCTGCCGTATTCCTTCCAGTCAGCAAAGTATCTGTAGCACTCATATAACTACATTTACCTTGATCATTAGTAGAAAGGTTTTGTCCCAAACCAGTGGTGCAATTGGTAGAAGCACCTGGGGGCGAATCTCTTACAGACCTCTCATTCTGTAACATCGGACTGTTCTGTGAGGAAAGTACAGAACATTGAAATAGTGACTCCACTCTGTTTGCCAGGTCATCAAGGTGTTTAGTCATAATTCCCAGTAGAATAGTTAAGTTCCCTGCATCAGCTTGGGAACATTGTGTTAGTTGAGTTTATTGGCTATCAAGCACATCAGATGCCATGTCAGCAGCAACAACAACAACTTGAAAACAAAAAAATATTCACAAACTGAATAAACATAAAAAAGGACCGATGTAAGAACACCACAAACTCTACTTATTAACGCTTTTTGTCCAGCACAGTGGCTGGACTTCATCAGATAAAAGAATCAACTTCATAGACACTCTTAAATGTTTCAACAATCCAGTCATGTGACCAATGTCTCAATTAAACCTCTTAACAATGTTCAATTAACACATCACTTGCTAAAAGTTCTACCATAGTTAAAAATAGCCCTAACTAAAGAACAACATAATACATTCTCCCCCTAAATAAAAAACCTTTATCCTTCACTGCTCAGTCAACAGTAAATTTATTTATACCTGGTGTATTAAAAATAAAAAATATAAAGCATGTAAAAACCTTCTGCACTTGTTTAACAAGCAAGGGAAAGAACTAATGGAGCTTATTTGTAAACATTATCAAGTTCAAGTAGACAAACTAAGGAAGTGGAACAGCTAAGCAGGGATGTACTAAGCCATCATGATTTTGCACGCTATAACTATGATTACCAATGTATTTTCAACAGTATCAATCAACAGATTGAAAAACCTAAATTAAACAAAATTAAAAAACTGGAAAGAGATTGTGTACATTATAGCAATGGTACAGCCTACCCTTGCCCCCCCCCCCCATCACAGCTGTGGATTGCAACTGGCCAACACAATCAGGTGTGCACTAACAACAGTTTAAATGATGGGTGGAACCAGGAAACAATGTTATCTAACTCAACAGTACAGACAGAAGTAAGGGAAGTCAGTAATGAAAGAAATGCTCCAAATAGAAATGAACAAACACATAATGACATTAACTTTACCCAAGGGAACCTCTCATATTCAGAAGTGGTGCAAACAAACCGGCAAAAGTTCCATCTGGCCAAGAAGAGACCACAGAAAAAAAAACATTAGTGAACCAACAGAATCCTTACAACATGAGGGGGGAAGTCAACAATATAAAGGTAGACAAGCCTACTTTTACTAACAAATGTGATGTAGTAAATATAAGTGGAGACTTTAAAATCTATAATTTCTCCAATGTCAACACTGACAACAGGAAAGTTGAACTGTTTTCTAAAAGTCTTATTTATGTGCCTTCTTGTCGGTCTGACTTAGCCAAAACACTACTTGATTTTAAAGTTTATATAAGGAAACAATCTGGCAATTTTATTTAACAGTGGTAAAAATGTGCTAATACAGAGTTTGTCTAACTAGAATCAGGAAATGCAGGCATTTTTATACATTTTCTAATAAGACATCGCCTACCAAGCTGACGTAGTAAATCACAAGTTTTAACATCATTATTTTGTAGTGCTTGTTTATATGATTTTCTGCTTGTACTATCAATTTTTGTGAGAAACTTCCTAAGAAAAACAACATGGCCTTGGCTACCACCGGTTAGATATATGCAATTTTACCATTCAAGGTACTATGGCTAATTTGAGAACAAAGCAAGTATAGATTGCAGTTAATTTCTCCAACAGTCCTTTGTCTGTGTTACTCTTCCTCCTGCAGCTGTGCGTGTTCTCATACTTTGAACAGAGCTAATTGTTCAAAATCATTACATTACAGAATATAGCATTGTTCATTCTTTGCTTCCTGACCTAGCAGATAATCACCTGCTTCTCAAGTACATTTCCAAAAGGCATAAACATGACTATAGCTGTGCTAGCAATTACTAGGTCAGAGGGCATCTTGCAAGTTTCAGAAAGCACACTGCAGTTTCAAAAGCATCTTTTAGTCTCATATGAAACTCAGCTGTATATCAGATAGTGCATATAAAATAGAATGAAAAACGTTTTAACTTATTTAGTTTCTAATTAGCATTAAGCACACACATTAATACATATTTTTCTGACATTTCCCCCCTGTTAATACTTTTTAATTCTATTTTCAAAAGAATAAACAGTTTGCTTCTTCTCCTAACCTCTTCCATTCAGGATTTGCAGTTAAGAGAGTCATTCAGTTTAAACTTATGAAAGTGTTTCACATTTTAACAATTCTTCAATTTCAGTACTTTGATACAAAGTCTCAGAAACTGATATATCTATAAATTCTTTGATTAAAATTTTCATGCAGGGAATACCACAACAAATGCATGCTCCTAATAGGAGTAATCCCACACAAATGGCAATCAGGATGTTCATTAGGATGGAACCCCACCCCCCTAACAAATTCTGGAAAAAGTCTGTCAGAGGGTTTGGGCCTGGTTTGGTCATGGTCGACACTTGTTGGATCACCTCAAGATGGTCGTTTATTTCGTGCTGGTTGTCAGGAATGTACGAACAGCATTCTTTTTTGATTAAAGCGCACATACCACCTCTCACCGCTAGGGTGAACTCGAGAGCCATGTGGTTCTGAAGCACCACAGTTCTCATAGCATTCAGTTCATCAGTCACTAATTCAAGAGCAGAAAAAGTTGCGTTGCTCATAACTTCGAGAAGTTTAGACAGTTTTCTCAGCTCCCAAATCGATTTCACTGCGCCATATGCAGGGGCTATGCCTTCCCATGATATAATGTTGTCACTCAAGTCCATGTGTGTCAGTTTATCTTTGTTTTTTACGGAGTTATGGTTTCTCCATCCTGCTTCAATTCATCCTACTGGATTCTCGGGTCTCTTAATCGGACTTCTAGGTTTACTGCTGACCTCTCTGACGTTTCGAATTTTTCCCTGAGGCAAAGCTGCAGTGTGTCGTATGGCCGGAACCAGGTAACCCAAAAAACAACTGCCAGACCAATTCTCAGGTAGCCATTTATATGCTTTTTTCCCACAAACAAAATAACAGTTCTCTACTTTAGTATTGATATAAGCTTGCCCTGCATGAAACATTTTTTTATCAATAATAGAAAGCTGCTTTAAAAGAACAGGATTATGTTGTATCTCATCAACACTCTTATGCATCATAGCAAAATATGCATCATAGTTTCTATCACAAATAGTTTTAGTCTTACTGGGTTTAATATAACATTTATAAGAAACAGTCACATTGCAATTGCTCCAACCCACCTGAATAGTGTCATTCTTGTAAAAACATACAATCTCTTTTTGTGTAACAGGTAGGTACAATGATATTTTGTCTTGTGATTTCACAGGTGAAGTATCAAAAATCAAGTTTTCCCAGGTCTCATTGACCCCTAGGGGGACAGCAGTCATTAATAATCCCCCGTATGCTGTCGGTATAGCTGTGCAAATCCAACAGTTCGAAACATTGAAAGTCTCAGCATACACATATTTAATTGCTTGGTAAGTGTTAAAGTTTGGATGCCAGTCTATGAGTAATGCATCACGTTTGATCAGTTCAACTTTTGTGGCTGGGAAAAGGAAAGGCCACAACAAAAAGATCAATGTTATCAGTATGGCTATCAGAATAATCATGCAAATTTTCTGAGGTTGTTCTGCATCTCTGTTTACTCTATACATGGTCATTTTGTTCTTGTTGTACAACAGTAACAAGGTTTTTGTCCAGTTCAAAGTTCTTAACCAGTTTACAGTGTGTCAAATGAATCCAGGATGCTCACTCTGCGATCTTGACTGCAGTGGGTGTCGACAATAGTACCTGGTACGGCCCTTCCCACTTCGGAGAACTCCAGTTCTTTTTCTTCACGACCTTCACCCAGACCCATGCGCCTGGGGCTACTGCTGCTTCCAATGGTCTGGTTTGCTCTTTATCTGAAACAGAATTTAACTGCAAAAGTTTGTTATTCAAAAATCGCCTCATGTACCCTGCAAGTGAACTGTCAGCCTCCTGCTCTGCAGGCATGAGAGGTTTCCATTGAGGTGTATAATATGCCCTCCCAAACAAAATTTCAAAAGGAGTTAACCCTTTTGCATTTGGAACAGTTCTCATGCTCAACAGTGCCAGAGGTAAACAGTGCACCCAGTTCTTTTGTGTCTCACTAATCAATTTCCTAAGCTTATTTTTCAAAACCCCATTATGCCTCTCTACTAATCCTGCAGATTGGGGGTGGTATGCGCAATGATTTTTCAGAGAAATCCCGAAATAATGGCTGGTTGTTGTATAGTTTGATTTACAAAGTGTGTGCCATTGTCACTATAAATCTTTTCCAGTATGCCAAATCTAGAAATAATTTCTTTAACGAGGACTTTTGCAACAGTAGCTGCATCTGGATTTTTAGTTGGAAAAGCTTCCACCCATTTGGAAAACATATCTATAATGACAAGGCAGTACTTCTTATTTTTGCATTGGTTCAGCTCTATAAAATCCATACAAATGGTATGGAATGGATACTGTGGTGTAGGGAAACTCCCTTGATTAGGTTTCAATGCCCCTTGTGCATGATGCTTGTTACAAACATGGCATGCTGCACAAAAATTTTTTGTGTAGTTTGTAAATCCATACGTTGTAAACACTCGATTCACTAACTGCACCATCCCCTCTGTTGAGACATGGCACTGCCCATAGCTCAACAAAGCTGCATATCTAAACAAGTTAGATGGCAAAATCGGTTTCTTCTCTTTGGAGATGTACAGTCCCTTCTGAAGGATTGCTCCTTGTTTTATCCACTTTTGTTTTTCTACATTTGTAGTAAGTGTCTGCACTGTTTTTAACATTTCTAAGTCTAAAATCTCAGATGGTTGTAATTCCTCACTCAAAAGAAATACTTCTGAAGCTGAAGCTGCTTGTTTTGCAGCTGTATCAGCCCTCGCATTACCTTTTGAAATTCTATCCTGTTGCTTGGTATGAGCTACGCATTTGCAAATAGCTACTTTCTGAGGTAACTGAATAGAGTCTAACAAGTCTAAAATAAATTGCGCATGGTTAATTGGTTTACCAGTAGATGTTATCATTCCTCTATTTTTCCACTGCTGCGCAAAAACATGTACAGTAGAAAAAGCATACTGACTGTCAATAAAAATGTTCACTCTCTTACCTTTTGCCAAGGTACATGCCCTTGTCAAAGCAATCAATTCTGCTGCTTGTGCAGATAAGTTGTGTGGTAAAGACTTTGCTTCTAAAATCTCAGTATCATTAACTACTGCATACCCCACTATATTCTGTCCTGTAGGACCCCTCCTGCACAAGCCGTCCACATAGTATGTCACCTCGGCATCATCCAAGGGAACATCTGTAAGATCTTTTCTAGTTAGTGTCTTTTGCTCAATCTCCTGCAGGCAGCAGTGTGGTTTGCCATCTGCAGGGGTTGGGAGCAAGGTTGACGGATTCAAAGTTGTGCATCGTTCAATTGTCATATGAGGTTGGCTCAACAGTATAGATATACAGGAAAGATGTCTAGCAGGAGAAAGATATGCTACTTTTTCTTGCAGTAAAATAATCGCGACTGCATGAGGCACTCTCAATGTGAGAGGGTGGAACAATACTACTGAGGCTGAAGCCTGCACTGCCATTGCAGCTGCGACTACTGCTTGTACACAGTGGGGCAAGGATCACGCCACTGGGTCTAGCTGTGATGAATAGTAAGCTATGGGGCGTTGTTTGTCCCCATGCTGTTGTGTTAACACTGATGTCATATAACCTTGCTTACAATCTACAGTTTGGAAAAATCGTTTATGATAGTTTGGTAATCCTAAAACTAATGAAGAAGCTATCAGTTGTTTCAATTTGCAGAAAGCTGATTCTGCTTCTGGTGTCCACTGTAATAAATCTTGTGTTGCTATCGGCTTTTTGAATATCAAGTTGGTCAGCAGAGCAGATTCCAAGGCATAGTTTGGAATCCAACTCTGACAAAAGTTAGTAGTACCCAGGAAGGACATAATTTCCTTCTTGGTAGTTGGTTTAGGTGCTTGTAATATTGCTGTTTTTCTGTCTTCATCTAATATTCTGCCTTCTTTGGATATTACATATCCCAGGTATTTAACCTGTTTTTTCTAAAGTTTCAGTTTGTTTTTGTTTACCTTGTGTCCTTGAGTGGCTAAAAATTGTAGTAATGCTATGGTATCCTCTCTGCATACTTGCTGGGTGGGGGCTGCCAGCAGAATGTCGTCTACATAAAGTAAAATCTGACTGCCTTTTGGTGGGATAAATCCCACCAGGTTACTTGCCATTTCTTGTGCGAATATTGTTGGACTTTCATAATATCCCTGTGGTAGTCGCGTATATGTATACCTTTTCCCCTGAAATGTAAATGCAAACCAATGTTGGCTGTCAGGGTGTATCGGTATTGAGAAAAATGCATTGCTAATATCTACCACAGAAAAATACTTTTGTTGAGGTTTCAAATAATTTAACAAAGTGTGTGGGTCTGGCACCGTAGGTGCCCTGAGTATAACTGCGTCATTTACAGCTTGTAAATCTTAGACCATACTCCATTCTCCGTTTGCTTTCCTAACAGGAAATAAGGGTGTATTACATGGTGAATCAGGAGATTCTATCAAGACTCCTTCCTTAAGTAAGGCTGCTATTATAGGTTTGATTCCTATTTCTGCATCCTTTCTCAAGGGATATTGTCTCTTTTGAGGTCTAAATGCTGATTTTGGCATGATAGTAACTGGTCCTGCTGTACGAATAAGTCCTACATCTGATTTCCCTGTTGACCAGAGAGTCTCTGGTACGTCTCGTAAGGCTTTTTCCTCTTCCTCTAGTAAGAGTGCTACTCAGCTATCCTCACTTGCCTGTGAGTGTACAGCTGGGTGTGTCTGCGTTATCCAATTTAATTTCTGCTTTTGTACTCCCTGTTCGGAAAGTTCTAACTCAGTCTGCTTTTCCCACCTTGTGACTTTTTCTCCTAGGTCTGCCCACTTCAAATTTATATCTTTAGTTAAACTCACATGTGGTAATCGATTAGATTTGTATAGTGCTAGGAATTCCTCGGGCAATGAACAACTCACTACACTGTTTCCTTCTGTGTCCCAGTACAAATTTCGTAATACTAATCTGTTAGCATGGTTTCTAAACAGTTCTTGCTCATATTCTTTATCAGGTCCTGGTCTGTTACAGTAATATAGAGTGCAATGCAACAAATGCTGTTTATCAGTGTCAAGGGAGGGGGATTTACTGATGCCTACGTTCATCAGTTCTTCGGTTACTGCCCCTGGACCAGTCGTAACTAAGTCCTGGCTGTACCAATAAAATGTTTCACCCTCCGGTCGCACTACAAAAGTATCCATTTGTCGCTGTGCTTCCATACCCTGCATAATTGGAACTACGGCTATGCCAAATATCTGCATTAGGTCTCTGCCCAAGAGATTCACTGGGCATGCAGAAACAACAATTTTGCTTTTCTGGGTCATCCCTGAAACTGGGTCAGTTATTGCTATGTTGTGGGAGAGTGGCTCCCGATACAGCTGTCCATTAGCTGCTTTCACTAATATGTAGTCAAGTGATTCTGAATTCTCTGGTAGTTTGGAAGGATGTATCAGGGACCGTGAAGCCTCTGAGTCACACAGGAATCTAACTTCCCTCCCCTCTACCAGAAGTGTAACTTACGGTTTTGTGTCTGCTAAGTAGAGCTCTAGGCTCAATAATGCCAAGTCTAAAATTTCATTTTCTTCATTATCTGTGATTTCATGCACATCTTCTACCTCTTCTATCACATCCTCTACCCCTTCTATCACATTTGCGCTTGTCTTTTCTTGTTTATTCTTATCCAGTGATTCTTGACTACCATATAGTGAGTCCTCACCCTCCTTGTCTTCTGTGGTTATCTTTTTATTTTGCCTGCAATCCCTTGCTAAATGTCCCTTTTTCCCGCATTTAAAACATTCACCCCTTTTCTTTCTCTCTTCAAAGTCCTCTGATCGTTTATCAGATTGTTTCCCTGGGTATTTTTCTTACCCTTCTTCCCAGTTTGTACTACAAAGACTTATGATCCATCTTCTACTGCAAATACTTGAGTTTTCTTTTTCTTTTTGCTATTAAAATGCCTTTCGGCATGTCTTGCATATTCAAGTAATGATTGTAATCTACTTGTACGATGATCTACCATGTGCTTTGTAATAAAGCTGCTAATGGGTGCAATACTGCCTTTTAAAAATGCATTCTTTAGCTGCTGCTCATATGGGGAATCGTGTTTGGTCTTTAGGTACCTGCATTCCACAATGGTTATTAAAACATTCTAATAATCTGGCATAATATCTATCAACAGTTTCACCTTCTTGCTGTATGCATTGATTAATGCAAGTCCAATCAGCCCTAGGCTTCCATTTCTCAGAGATTCGGTCTGTCAGACCTTTCACTCTGTTGTCCAGTTCTGCGTTACTATGTGGGAGTGGTCTAAGCTCTGCGTCACGGGGATTCCAGTTGCCACTGATCATGTGCCAATCTGGACCTACAATTTGTCTAACTACTTTCTCTACTTCCTCTCCATTCAAATGGTAACTTAACCTCATGCCCCGTAAGTCTTCTAAGAATTTTCTAAAATTAACTTTTGGATGGGGAATTCCCTCTGTGGCTTTCCGGATGTCTTCCGGTGTCCACGGTCTATATACTAGAAGAGTTGGGTCTTGCCCTGCCTGTCCTGCCTGTGGATTTGGTACTTCTATGAGTGGACATATCTCTTCTTCACTCATAGCTTGTGAATTTTTATTCATTTCATATAATTCAATATCCCCTCTTAAGTTGCGTGCTCGAGACCTGGTCTCGATAGGATCTCTGACAAACTGTTTTGGTTTTGCAGGAACAGCTGGGTATAGCGGAGGTGGATCAGCTTGTCCACTCGCTTCATATTCTGGTAAGGGAAGTGGAGGGGGCAGAGGGGCTGTTGCGATTACCAAGTTATTGTCTTCTTTATCTAAGAACATTGCTTTTGAATTTTTAATCTTTTGTTCCCTGCGGTTTGCTTCCTCAACCCACCTGTGTGCCTGAGGGACTCCTAATCGTCGTTGCTTTTTTAGCTGACCTTTTGCGTCTGTTTTAAGTTGCCTAACAAGTTTAATAAGTGAAGGTTTATCTAGATCACCATCAAATTTGTATTTATTAACCCATTTTGTATAATACCTAACATTATCGGCACGCTGTAAATTGCATATATTTCGCGTCTTCGGTTAAGGGCAGGTCTCGGGAACTTTTTGTGCACTGATTTCCCATGTTGCCTTAACTAAGTTAGAAGTTGTTACGTAACCCTTTTTATCATGTGGTACCACGATTTACACCTTTTCACAGTTTACTAGAATAACTGCCTACCTATTCTGTTTCCCTGATCTATGACAAGACAGCAATCCTTTTTGTCCCTGATCTGCACATGCAAATCTCCCTGACAAAACAATAATACTGTAACAAGTCCCTGATCTAAAACAGAAAAAAGGTAAATTCCTCCTTACCTGACTCTCCGTGTGTTGATCCCACCGGAAAGTTGACTCGTCCTCCAATCCCAGATCAGAAACAGTGGCTGGCCTCTTTCGAATGACAATTCAGTCGGAGGTCTTTCAAAGCAGAAGAGCTGATGTGGCCACTTCTCCATACGGGTGCATGCCACCGGGCCCAATTCTGACCTGAGCCAGAGTGAGAGATATGTTTCCGGTCCGAAGGACCAAACTGTTAAAGGAAAAATATACTTTAAAAATGATCAATACACGGTAGGTTCAGGTTAAGGCACTTTAATCTTGCAGCAAGGAGACAAAAACGTGCTAATACAGAGTTTGTCTAACTAGAATCAGGAAATGCAGGCATTTTTATACATTTTCTAATAAGACATTGCCTACCAAGCTGACATAGTAAATCACAAGTTTTAACATCATTATTTCGTAGTGCTTGTTTATATGATTTTCTGCTTGTACTATCAATTTTTGTGAGAAACTTCCTAAGAAAAACAATGTGGCCTTGGCTACCACCGGTTAGATATATGCAATGTTACCATTCAAGGTACTATGGCTAATTTGAGCACAAAGCAAGTATAGATTGCAGTTCATTTCTCCAACAGTCCTTTGTCTGTGTTATCTCTTCCTCCTGTAGCTGTGCGTGTTCTCATACTTCGAACAGAGCTAATTGTTCAAAATCATTACATTACAGAATATAGCATTGTTCATTCTTTGCTTCCTGACCTAGCAGATAATCACCTGCTTCTCAAGTACATTTCCAAAAGGCATAAACATGAATATTGCTGTGCTAGCAATTACTAGGTCAGAGGGCATCTTGCAAGTTTCAGAAAGCATCTTTTAGTCTCATATGAAAATCAGCTGTATATCAAATAGTGCATATAAAATAGAATGAAAAACATGTTAACTTATTTAGTTTCTAATTAGCATTAAGCACACACATTAATACATATTTTTCTGACATCTAACTCGAGTTCAGCCAGAAGTAAGGGAAGTCAGTAATGAAAGAAATGCTCCAAATAGAAATGAACAAATGCATAATGACATTAACTTTACCCAAGGGAACCTCTCATATTCAGAAGTGGTGCAAATAAACTGGCAAAAGTTCCATCTGGCCAAGAAGAGACCACAGAAAAAAACATTAGTGAACCAACAGAATCCTTACAACATGAGGGGGGAAGTCAACAATATAAAGGTAGACAAGCCTACTTTTACTAACAAATGTGATGTGGTAAATATAAGTGGAGACTTTAAAATCTATAATTTCTCCGATGTCAACATTGACAACAGGAAAGTTGAACTGTTTTCTAAAAGTCTTACTTATGTGCCTTCTTGTCGGTCTAACTTAGCCAAAACACTACTTGATTTTAAAGTTTATATAAGGAAACAATCTGGCAATTTTATTTAACAGTGGTAACTGTAACTACAGGGAACTACATGTTTCAAGTACGTACAATCCACCTATGTGCCCAACCTTATGTGTATTTGATCAAGTATGTGAAGTTGATATTAGAGCATTATTAGGTACTAGAATGAAAACACAAAGCAACTTTAGTAAAACAGAATGGGACTTGCTGAATGACTTGAGGAGGGAACCCATTAGAATGATGAAGCCAGACAAGGGGGGAGGACTGGTCCTTAAGAATAATGAAGACTTTAAACTATTTAACAATGGTATACCCTAAGATACCTAAAATGTTTGGTGTGCCAAAAATACATAAGGACATACAAGACTCCCCTATGCGAGTTTTGGTAGATGCAGGTCAGTCTATAACTTATGCTAGCACAAAACTTGTTGACTCCATCCTTAACAAATATGTGAAACAAGAACCACAAATTAGCCGTGATTCTTGGTCCTTTCTAGAAGAGATTAATAAAATCAAGTTCACTCAAGAGAACAACTTCCTAACAGTAGACGTTTGTGATCTTTACAGTTCAATCCCACATGAGGAGGGGATAACACTTGTTCTGGCTAAGACGCGTAGATTTGCAGCTCCAGATAATGAACTTAGAATAGCTGAAGAACTGTTATGTATTATTTTATCCAACAACTACATCGTGTTTAATGACACAATTTATTTACAACTCGTAGGGTTAGCAATAGGCTCACCATGTGGTGCGAGTTTCGCCAACATGGTGATGGCCCATTGGGAACACACTTATTTATTCAACAACCCCAGTGTAATGAACTTGATAGAACACTATACACGCTTATTGGGCAATATTTTTATAGTGCTAAGAGGTGATGAAGCTTCAGTTACTATAATCTTACAAGCAATGAACAACAGTACCAATTTCTTAAACTTTACACCAAATTTCAGTAAGGAAACTATAGCATATTTAGACGTACTGCTGAAAAAACATGTTGCACTAAATGCATATACAGCATCTATATATTGAAAATCAACTTTCTGTAATGCATTTTTGCATTACAAAAGTTCATACCCATTCAGTACAAAAAATCAGTTGTAAAAGGGCAGCTCGTAAGAGCAGCCAGAATGGTGACAACAAATGAAGATTTTTGCACTGAATGCCAGAACTTAACTGAAATGTTCTTGCAAAAAGGTTACTCCACAGGTTTTGTTAATGAAGTGGTAATAGAAGTGTCACATAAACGTCAGACAGGTTTTTATAAACCAATACTTTGTTTATGTGGAACTAGCACTACAAATACATAAAAGGATTTAATTATGGAGGAGAAGGCAGTAACATGTACCACCCATACAAACATATTTTCAAGGGAAGGTGGTCAATACAATAGTAGTTTCACTGTAACTTTTAGTAGTGACACAGATGAAATTAAGAAAATTATTACCAAAAACTGGAACCTGTTAAAAATGAGATTGAATTAGTTAAAAAGATAGGCCACAGACCTATTGTTACTTACAGGAAGGGTAAAAACTTGAAAATCTTAATAGAAACCTTTATAGTGAAGGTTGCAAGGATCCCAGGGATGTTCAAATGTGAAACCTGTAACTACAGTGGATCCATTGCAACTGGACAACATTTTTCTACAGGTAACCACAAGTATTCCACCACAGGTAGGTACAACTGTAACACTAAAATGGTGGTATACCTAGCTCAGTACGTTCTCTGTCCTGTTTTCTATATAGGGAAAACAGATAGAAAGTTAAAAGAAAGAATCTATAAACACCTGTACGCTGTTAGGAGGGGGAAAACAGAGAACACACTAGCTAGGCACATAGAAAATTCACCTAACCATAAATTCAGGTTTAAGGTTATAGACCAGATTAGTGAAAATGTACATGAAGGACCAGCATCACTACTTTTAGAACAACTTGAGTTGTTATGGCAACTTCGATTAAATGCTAATCAGTTCCCAGGAATAAATGAAACATGCACTATTCTCCCATACTTAAAATTAAAAAGTATGTGGAGACAATTTCCCTAAATTAAGTGATGAGTTTAAGGGTTAGTCCCACATCTAAAGCATTTATTTATTTACAATGGTTATATATTAACCATGGTTTTATTTTTAACATGCTTTATATTTTTTATTTTTAATACACCAGGTATAAATAAATTTACTGTTGATTGAGCAGTGAAGGATGAAGGTTTTTTATTTAGGGGGAGAATGTATTATATTGTTCTTTAGTCAGGGCTTTTAAGTCTGTATTTTTAACTATGGTAGAACTTTTATGAAGTGATGTGTTAACTGAACATCGTTAAGATGTTTAATTGAGACATTGGTCACATGACTGGATTGTTGAAACATTTAAGAGTAATAACCCCACAAAATAAGGCACAAGGCACAAGGTTCAGTTCCAAAATAAGGCCACGACACTAGTTCCAAGAAAGGCTGTATGAGCGCTTTCGTTCTATTATTCACAATAAAACACGGAACTTCTTCAGATACAAAAAATTACATAATTTCCTCTCCAGTAAATACTATTTTACAAGTCATGTGACTTTACCTTCATTAAAATCAATAATAATAATTTACAATTCCTTTCCTAAGAACTTCCTTTACATCTTTGTTTAATCCTACAACCTTGCTACCTCCCATCTAATAAAATGTATGCACACATATAAATATACATAAAAAAATCTTATACATTACAAATTAATATTAATTCCTTTCACCCCTACTCCTGGTACTTTAAAAATAATAATTAATTTAATTTAATTTAATTTAAATCTTATCCACCCTCATATTTATAATGGGGACTTCCTGAGCTGATTAAACAGAGAGCCGTGACCATTAAGTGGCTCCCAGGGGGGAGTGGCTAATGACAACAAACTTGGTGTGGCTTTGAAACAAAATATTTACCGGCTAGAAAAAACCCTGAAGAAATTTAGGGGTTTGCAGTTGGATATTGCATTTTTTGAGGAAATGATGTAAAGGAATGAAAGCGCTCATACAGCCTTTCTTGGAACTAGTGTTATGGCCTTATTTTGGAATTGAACCTTGTGCCTTATTTTGTGGAGTTATTACCTTGGACATTGTGGATTTGTGAAACATTTAAGAGTGTGTATGAAGTTGATTCTTTTATCTGATGATGTCCAGCCACTGTGCTGGATGAAAAGCGCTTAATAAACAGAGTTTGTGGTGTTCTTACATCGGTTGCTTTTTTTATGTTTATTCTGTCTTTATCCTTATGTTTTTTCGGAAGATCAGTAGTCGGATGGCTTACCGAAACCATATCAGATACGGTTACCGACAGCAAAAATATTTAGCTACAATAAGGGCCTGACGACAGATAGTTCTGGTGTTGAACAAAGCATAAAAGCGACAGTGAGGTACATCGTGGTCTGGGCCTAAACAGGTGACGCAGTAAGAATGGAAGTCTTGGTGTGGTATTTGCTTTCCACAGGTGAGACAATTGTTAACTTTTTCTGACATCAGTTAGAGCAAGAAAAAGGATCCCCAATGGGGTACTTAGCTTAAGAAGACTTCAACTTCAATTCGGAAATGAAAACTCAGGTAGTGGCCGACTGGCACTCGTGAACTGCTTCTGGCTCCTTGGCAAGAAAGACTAATGTAATGGCGTCGGCTGCCTGATTTTATATCACTGATTACCTGACGTCAGTCCTAGAGTGACAGCAACCGATGCAGAAATGTTAACCCTCTGGCATTCAGGCCGGCTGAGGGCTACCCCTGGCAGGATAACCCAAGTGTGATGACTGCAACAGTGGAACACGAAGAACATCGTCAACACCATAGAAACTCTCCTCATTCAAGAGAATATAGACATCTGTATCACTACTGAGACATGGTTTAAATCCACAGAAAGTACTCCAGCAGTACAAGGCTTCAGTGCCTTCCACACATTTAGACAATTAGCTGCACAGACAGGGTCAAAAGGGGAAGGAGTCTCAATCTATATTAACAATAGGAATAACTCTATGATGGTTAAACAGGATGATACCCTGGAGTTTATCCAAGTGCAAATCACCATAGACAAAGTCCCATACCATATCTTAGCAAGCTTAAGCTCACCATCAATGTCCCTAGAATCCTGTAGCTCATACCTAGACCTACTGAAGACACACACCATGAAACCAAATACCCTATTCATGGGAGACTTTAGCTACCACTATATTGACTGGCAAACATACACTGTCTCATATTCACAGGCACAACAATTCCTAGACTTTTGACCAGATAGTGTGCACACCCATCAGAAGATTTCAAACATACTGGATCTGGTACTTACCAATATGGGAGAGTGCTGCACTCCCCACCCCACCTAGTATCAAGCCCTCACCTGTGATGGTCGGACTACAAAGCTGTCTCCTTCAAAATAAAAATCAACTCTGTAACCCCCAACAAACCCTGTAACAGTTAGGAAGTGTTCCAAAGCAAACTATATCCTGTTAAGTGATAGCTTGTCAAAATTCAGTGCCCCTCCCAACAGGAGTTCACAACAACCTATGTGGTTGTTCACAGAGACCCTGCACAACTATGTAAATGGTTGTATACAGGCTGCTGTACCTATTAGAGGTAAGCCCAAAACAAAGTCTAAAAACAAACCACACTGGTGGAATCCTAACTGCAATAGGGTATATAATAAAAGGAGAAAAAGTCATGGCTGAAATCAGGAAAAGCAAATCCTACAATTACAGGAGCTGAAACTAAGAGGACTTATTAAGTCCAACAAGGCCCATCTCAAGGTCAGGATAGCCTCACAGGCTAAATACAGCCACAAAGCCTCCTACAGACACGTCCAAAACCTCAGAGGCAGCACACATTATAATGCAGAAATGGTGGTCAATGGTGACACCTTCACTGAGCAAAGCAACATAGTGAGTTTAATGGCTGATAAATTCAGCTCAGACTTCACCCCCACTCCCCTGCCTTCCTCATGAAATACCTACTAGCATAACCCCCCCCCAACTATTAACTTGGAGCAGGTCCTGGCAGCACTCCATAAAGCCAAAATCACAGCCTCAATGGTCTCCAAGAACATTCCGGAATGCCGCCTAAACAGCTTAAAACATGACCTATGAAGGACCACTTGAGTCACTTTTCAACTATAACCTCAAAACAGGCTGTGTACCATGAGAATAGAGGACTGCAATAGTTATCCCACTTTAGAAGGGTGGACCATCGACCAACCCTGGAAAATACAGACCTATTAGTCAGACAAGTCTAATATGCAAAACCATGGAATAAATTAACATGCAAATGATCAGCAAAGACAAAAGCAACCTTCATGCACCTGACCCAGACCACTTTGGATTTGTCAAGGGAAGGTCATGCCAACTAAACCTGATAGACTGCTTTGAAATGGTCACCAAGGCAATGGATGAGGAGAAAATGGTGCATAGTGCCTATCTGGACCTGCCTAAGGCATTTGCTACATTACCCCACTTGAGTATGAGTATAGTTGACAAACTCACTGAACTGGGCATACATCCCTTCATAACTCACTAGATTGCCAGCTGGCAAACAGACAGGACCCAAGAAATCTGGATTGATGATACCACCACCACTGTGAGAATAGTCACCAGCTGAGTACCTCAGGGCTCCATGCTGGGACTGCTTCTATTTGGTATCTACTTCTCAGAGGTAAAGGTTAATGTCAAGGGCCTTTGGCTGACCAAGTTCACAGATGACTGCAAACTAGGAGTCATCATCAATCCCCCCATGACACAAACATCTTACAAGAATGTTTAACACAAGCAAATTACTGGTGCCAAAGTCACAGACTAAAACTCAATGCCAAGAAATTCATTAAACTGCCTTTTGGCAAAACTGCCACTCAGGATAACTACTTCATTGATAAACCCCCTAAGATCTGACCAGGTAGTCAGGGATATGGGAACATAGTTAGACAGTAATCTGGCATCTGACCAACATGTGGCCAAGTTAGTAAGAAAATAATTCTATGTCACCTAAATTATAAGTATAGGCATGGCATTCATGTCCAAGCAAGTCATAGTGCAACTTTATTTGGCCCTTATCATCTTTACCTTCCAACTACTCTCCCCTTCCCAAATCTGATCCCAGTGTGTTCAGAAGCAGTTTATGAAATTTTTTGCTATTAAGGATTTCTACCTGACCAGCCCAATCTGAACCAAAGGGAAGCTCCATCACAATACAGCCGAAGCTCATAATTTCCCCCACATCACAGAAACTGAGGTTCACTACAGCTAAAGTATTTTAAAGAGTGTCAGCTTTCTAATTCTATATCTGCACTACCATACCTCTCAACTGCACAGATTTTTGCAGAATGTCCAGAGTTTTGCCTCATATTTTTGGTCTGTTCCTTATAAAAAATGTGTACTTTCGGGCACATAGCCTCCTGGCCTATCCCGTACCTTACAATAACTCTATTTAACTCATCGTAATGGTGCTCTGTCCTATCTAACCTCCATTCCTTTCTGCCCTTTTGTTTTATTTCCTTGGATATCTACCTGACTAACCCAATCTGAACTGAAAGGAAGCTCCATCGCAATACAGCCGAAGCTCCTAATTTCTCCCACATTACAAAAATTGCAGTTCAGTACAGGTAAAGTATTTTAAAGTATGTCAGCTTCCTAACTGTATATCTGCAATACTATTGTCTGTGAAATGCTTGTCACACCTCACTATGCCAAGTCTCCTGCTCCACTTCTCCTCTTGCATTGCAGTCCCCATTAATCTACTATTCTATGCCATTTATATTATCCACTGTCACCTGTACATAGGCTTTCTTTCCTGTTCCTAACAGTAGCTAGACCCTCTTATAATCTGCAGCCTATTTTAACTCATTAATAAAGTTCTCTAACTGACAACTATTCCCTTCTACACTTAAACTAAAATGTACCCCTTGTTTGCCTAGCCAGTACTTACATAGCTGATTTGAGTCTGTTGCCATGTTTTTCTTATTAAGATTTATCCCCACTCCATTCGCTCTCGCTACGCTCGGGCTTACTCTGCTCCCTAACCCTATCCCCATTCCTACCCACCCCCACTCTCATTACATTTATACTTACTATAACTCCTCCCCTTCAAACTCAACATACAATAACATTTAATGCCCTACTTTACCAATTAACCCCTTATACCTAACAGACATACCTGACACTGCAACTATATCCTCTACTAAACTTTTAATACTCTAGCCTTTCCTGGCTCAACCCCACTTCTCTTCTTATCCCTTCTCTCACCTTTCTTATTAAACTTCTATATCTCTCACACCACAATATGTCTCCATCCATATATTCCATCATCTTCATAATATTTATAACCTTATCTCCCAGTTTACTCACACAAACCATCTCTCTCAACTGTATAAAATAACCTAATCTGTAAAAACATCCACTTTGCCCACATACAATGAACAACACATAGATAGCTTTTCAAATATATCTGCCTAATTGAGCCCCATGCTACACACCTTTCAAAATTTACAATCCTTCCATCCACTACTAATTACAAATCTGAAACAAACACAACATTTGCTCATACTACAAAACCCATATACCTTAAACAATTCCTTCCCCACCACTTCAAACTATCCCAGTGTGGGGACATCCACCCCAACCCAGGTCCCCCTCATACATTTGCCTCTCTTCAATCCCCCCTCTCTAAAGATCTGTTGCTAGTAAAACTAAGCATATGTAGCATCTGTAACAAAATAACATAATTTCATTCTTGGTTAACACAACAATCCCTGAACATACTACAAGTTGATGAAACATGGTTAAAGCCACACATCCAAGAAAATTAAATAGTACCATCAGAAATGCATATACTATGAACCAATAAAAACCATAAAAAAGCAGGATGAGTAGTATTAATCTATCCCAATATCTATACAATTTCACCCTTCCCCAAACCAGTTCCATCATTTTGTAATGCTGAAATTTTCACTGCATATTTGCAGACAAATAATACCAAGCAAATATGTATTGCACTAGTGTACATACCTCCTGGCCAAAACATTCCTATTCCAGAAGATATTCTCTCCTGGATATCCGATAACATCTCCAATGAAGCAATTATCATGGGTGATGTCAACATCAACTAGCAGAATTTAATCACAGACTCTCCATCAAACAGTATTAACTTTTATGGTTTCAAATACCTTATTACCACTCCCACCAGAATGCAAAACAATAATAACCTAGGACCTACCCTAGACTGGAACATGGACTCAACCCCCCCAAAAATATTCTAATTCTGGCACCTTTCCTAATATCTTAAGTGACCACCTCCCCGCTTATACCTACATGACCACCATTCATGTACCAAAACTACACAAAAACTACTGTCACAACTACAAAACATCCAGAAACCTAAAAAACTTTAATCAGCAGTTATTTAACAGTATATTAAAAAACATCACCTGATCCCCACTAAAAACTCCACCACTAGAAAATGCCACTGAACACTTCAATAAACTGTTTCAAGACACCATTAATATCTTAGCCCCTCTTTGTACAAAAAGAAAAAAAAAACATGCATCCTGGCTAACTAAATCCACAAAACAAATACTACAAGCCAGAGATCAAAATTGGAAAGACTGGATTAAAATAAAATGAGACAAATTTACTAACATATAAGTAACTACATAATAAAGCAAAAAAAATAGTAATTTCAGACAAGAAAAACTACTTCTCCCAACAAATGATCAACCGCAAAAATAACCCAAAAAAATTCTGGGAAATCATCTCAGCACTCCTCGCCCCAGGCTCCAAACAAAACTCATCACCTTCCACAGATTAAACATCTTCCAAATAGCTGATATGTTCAATATCCACTTTATTGACAGCATATGTAAATTAGTGGCAAACTCTCTCTCAGTCTTCCAGGAAAAACTCCACCACCTCTTCCCACTCACACCAAAGTACTTCTACATCTACTATTACATCTCCTCCTTTTTCAGTACAACCAGTACCTACTTCATTACTACATAAGCTTCTTCTCAGACTAAAACCTTGTTCCCTTTCCTCTGATAATCTTCCATCAGAATATCTAAAACTTGCGGCAGATAGAATTGCTTATCTTGTCAGCATTCTAATCAGTCGATCTATCATGGAGTCCCAAGTCTCAAAACCTCTGGAAGAAATCCATCATAAACCCACTACATAAAGGAGGTAAATCCAATGAACTAATAAATTATCAACCCATCTCTATCCTCTCTCCTCTATCCAAACTACTGGAAAAATGCATATACAACTACTAAACCACCTTACCCACAACAACCTACTTTCACCCACCCAACATGGCTTTCGACCAGCACATAGCACGACCACTGCTCTTATCTCCTTCATGGACACCATAAGGAAAGCCACAGACTCTGGCCAAATAACCTCTGTAATTCTATTATGTCTGTCAAAGGCCCTTGACACAGTATCACATCATAAACTTGTACAACAATTTTCTACAATGGGATGCTCACAACCCTCCCAACAATGGTTTGCTAGCTATCTAACTAATAGACAACAATGTGTAAACTGGCAAAATTGTTTGTCTCAATACAGGGATAACAAAACAGGAGTGCAACAAGGTTCCATCCTTGGACCCTTGATCTTCACTAGCTTCATTAATAATTTATACACCAGTTCCCTTCAAAGCTCCACTATTCAATATGCCGATGATCCTTCCATCAACTCCTTCACAAAGAGTATCCAGCACCATTAGCAAATAACACAAGATGCCGCTTCCCCAATCAAATCTTGGCTCAATGGACCACAATTACTCCTCAATCCTAATAAGACAAAACTTCTTCTTTTCACTGCAAAATCATTGTTAGCTGATTTTAGAATATATTCACGGAAAAATAGAAAGACTGAAATAGTAACAAATGCTAAGCTCTTAGGCATCACCATAAACAATAAACTTATACTTGAGCAGGACATACATAATGCCATAAGTAAAACACACTTCAAATTAGGAACACTATATAGACACAAAATTTCATAGATACTCCCACCAAAAAAACACTCGCCAATGCCCATCTGCTCCCCACTCTCTTATACAGTGCTCCCATCTTCACCAACCTACATACATCACTAAAGAATAAGCTTCAGTCTTGTTACAATAAGATCACAACATTTGCTACAGGTATATCCTACTGCTGTCACCACTGTCATGCTCTTAATGAACTTAACTGGCTTGAATTCCCCCATCATCTTGACTTCCTGCAACTATCTATAGCACACAAAATAATATATAAACCTGAAAGCTGCCTTGCCTTAGAACCTCTTCTGAATCCTTACATCCCCACCAGAACTCTCCATTCCAAAAATAAATAACCTTTAACTGTACACAGACCAAACAAAAGAGCTGGCCAATGTTTTTACTCTTACGCTACTGCAAAACTATGGAATGCCTTACCAACAAATATCACTGCCTTTGAATGTTTCAAGAATATTAAGCTTACATTAAAAAACACCTTCTTAACACTTTATGTATGCCATTGCTCTTTGACCAACAGATAAACTTCTCCTTCCCCTCTAACTTTCTCTCTGCCCCTTATTTCTCCTTCCCCTCTAACTTTCTCTCTGCCCCTTATTTCTCCATTTTAACTAAGCACCCCTGCTTCCTCCCTCTTCCTATTTCATCCACCCAACTCTCACCTTTCCCCTATATCATTATATTCCTCACAACTTCTTACTACCCAACTGCTTTATTTTTCCCCTTCCCCCCTTTCTCTTACCTTGCTTCTTCCTTTATCTTCCTAACTATTCTACCTCACTATTTTTAATGTCCAAGTTTCCTATCCTTAAACTATAAACAACTCTACCTTATAGACATTAAACATGGTGCAGTGCTCTTTGATATTGTACCAGTACTTGACAATAATAAGAGCAAATACTTTAAGAACTATGTTTCTACAATGTTGTGCTTTTCTAAAAAATCAACTTCGATTATATATATTTGTATATATGTTTCTATCTACTTAATTTACTTTTCCTTGTATAATTTGTAAGCATATTATAATTTACTGGAGCTTTTCTCCCCAAGCCTCCACTGACAATGGTTTCTTGACCCAGTTGGACTTTCCCGGTTACCAAATGTCAATAAATAAATAAATTATCAGGCCCATTATTGAGTATAAATCCCCCTTCGGCATGCACCTAACCAGATGTATACAACAGTTGGAGTGCCCACAAAGGTTCCTTACCAGGAGAATCTAGGGTATAAACACATTTTCCTATATGAATCACCTTAAAGCCCTATCACTATACTCTGTCTCCTACAGGTTACTGAGAGGCAATCTATGCCTGGCATACAAGAAATCCTCTAATCCAGCTATGATGGAAATTTTGCACACCTGCAAAATGAACAGCATCAGAAACACTAGATCCAAGGATTTAAATTTTGCTTGTGACATAAATAAGACATGTTGGTGAGGTAGATATGCGTCTCAGTGGATCCCATGCTCTGGAACTGGCTCTTCATCCAGTAAATCAGAGTCTATTCCTAACCCTATTTAAGCATAACCTTGACCAATGGCTGGGAAATTGGAAATTTGACCCACTCCTGGCCCCCATGTCTCTGGTAGACAGTGGTAGACAGTAATGCCGAAACTAACACACCCCATTACATAACCTCTAGAAACTTCTTAACTAACACATCACCTCCTAATAAACACCCATGATGCACAGGGACACAAAAAAGGCTGGATTGCATGGCTAGGCTTATAAAGGTCCTGGTAAGCATGTTAGTGTACTATATAGCTATGAACCGATGAAGTAGCCGCTGTTTGTACTCATGAAGTACTCCACCTTCACTGTGTGCTGTGATCTTCCCAAAAGGGGGCACCCCCACATAGACGGGGATGTGCATGGTCAACACACGTCTCCTGTGGCTCTGTGAATGAACTTGACCTCACCACCAGACCCCAGCACAGTGCTGCATTATCTGCTGGAGCTGTGACATGTGGCACACACACACACATCTGCAGCTCCTACCACCACAAAATCACACAACGCTTGAGACATCACCTCATCAGTGGCCAGTCTGCACAGATCCCCCCATCTCCTACCTATGAGTGGCACACACACACACACACACACACACACACACACACACACACACACACAAACACACTAGTAATCCCTACCTCCACACACACACATTCTGCTCATTGTTTACACCTGACACTGTGTCTCTCACCCACACCTGCATATGATAACTGTGTCCTGCACTCTGTACTATGCTATCTGCTTAGCCTATGCCTTATGCACAGTCTATACATGGTATAGTAACAGCTTGAGTGTAGCTTTGTAGGCATCATTTTATATTTTATATGTATAGTCTTTATTCTAATCCATAATTATGAACCATATTCAGCCTTTTAGCCAGTGTCATGACATACTGCACCTGCCTCCATCAGGCATAGTCATCCTCTGCAGCCATCTCCTCCAATGGCTCCTCATCAGGCACCTCCAGCACTGCTGTGTCTGTTACTTCTTCAACCCAGATGTCCCTGCCCTGCTGTAACTGTCTTTGTGTATCAAGATGCTGTGTAACACTGCACACTGCAAAGATTTTTCTGTATTTTGTAGGATCATGTTGCAGTGCACCATCACATTTATTCAAAAATGAAAGTGGGCCTTTAGCAAACTAAATACACATTCAATAATGTCCCAGGTCTGTGGCAGGGCATTACTGTAGGGATTCTATGTCATGGTCTGTAGGTTTCTAACTGCTGTCATGAGCCGTGGCACCAGGGTACATCCAGCATCACCAATAAGATGTCCTTGTGGAAAGCTGCCATGCACAAACCACTGATATACGACACATGCATGCCAGATGTGGGAATCAGGGGGCACTCCTTGGGTAACCTGAAGGCACAATATACATAACATTCTGTGCACTGCAAACCACCTAGCAGCTGATGTAGTGGAATCACTAATGCTGATACACTGCTGTCCCTACTAACCAGGTGGGGCTTTTATTTCACTATTTGTGCAGTTGAAGGCCCCCAGTAATTCAGGGAAAATGCCTATGTCATGAAATGCCCACATGGTGTTCTCTCTCTCCTCTGTAGCATATGGAAACTACATATGCTCACCTACATGCTGTAACATGGCACTGCGGAACTGTTTGAATTTTCTTTGGGGAGATGTCTGGGATGCACCCACCATGTCCCTTACTGGTTGCTGAATGGTTCCTGTAGCTAGCATTCTCAAAGATACACAAACTTTGGTGCCCATAGGGAAAGGTACTCCATCCATCCCATGGGCCTGCATATGAAGGTGACACATCTCAACCAGTTCCTGCATGGTGCCTCTATCCACATGGCAGCAGTTCATTACTTGCAAATCACGGAGGACATGTATGTTTGGCACAGATGGATAACTTGGTGCCAACAAGGGAGATAATATGCAACACCACGGCAACTGATTGTGACAACAGCCTGTTGCATAAACATATTGGCTAATGCAGCAGCTAACGTACATGTTTTCAATGTCTGTTTCCTGTAACTCCAGATTTTGTTGCAGCCAACAGTGGTGGTAGCAACTCTTCACACAAAATATATACATTTCTGAATCCTTCTGCCATAGTGTTTACCCTCATTTGCATCCACCACTGCCCTCATTTTAATTTGGCTGTTCATTTACAAGTCATTATACCACCATTTGCATATTATGCATGCATTGGGTTTTCTCAGCTTTTCTCAATCACTCTCAGTGTGTCTTTGAATTGTCTCCATCCAACAAGTGGCCACTCTTCATGTAAATATGCTGGTACAATGTGGAAACTATTATCTGAAATCCATGGAATCTCCTCTCAGACAGTGGGAAAAAGACTGGATTAAGTGTGGGGGTCAAGAGTGATTCCCAGCATTTGAGACCGAGGACAAGCTTCAGTAGTTGATAAAATATATTTAAATAAAAGATCCCATAACTAAGTCTGAATTTCTAAAGTGAATACTACTATAAGAAATGTCTTTTTCAGAATTCATTTGCCACTAGTGGTACTTTGCCAGTCATACCTCTTAACTGTACAGATTTTCACAGACTGTCCAGATTTTTGCCTCGTATTTTTGGTCTTTTAATCATAAAAATGTGGTTTTCTGGCAAATCATTGAGGGTTGAAGTCAGAAAATAATCACAGACATTTGAGTTTCAGACTTCATACCCTTCAGAAAATTCATGCTAATGCAAAACCTGTTGTTCTATCAACTTTCTAAGTTTTGTAAGAGCAATATTTAAAAAGTGTCCCTATTTTTGGGCATTTGTCCCCTATTATTTAGGGCTTTGTCCAGATTTCTTGTTCTAAGAGGTTGAGAGGTATTTTACCAGCATAACTACATAGGTCAGGGAAACACTAGCCACCAAGTAATACTTTAACTACGTGGGTTGGGGGAAAATGCCAGCCTGTGTGCAAAGGAATATTAATGGCTGAAAAACAAACAGGTTTATACTGGCTGCAACACAGTTGTGGTATTGTTCCTTTCAAAGCTATAGGTTCGTATGTCCATAAGTATTCACTAAGCTATTAATCTGTGAAGATCGTAAGAAGCCTATCCCTGCATTCCCATGAAGTTTTTAACCATTGTAATTTAAATATGAATAACCCAAAGCCACACAGCTCATTTACATGTGACCTCTATGCATAAGGGATATATATTAAAGTTTTCTGTTGCTAGAACCTCAGACAGATTTAACTTCAGTGTTGTCTGTTACCTTAAGTAGAGTAACAGCATATTTTGATTACAGAAATACATAACAAATTGTCTTTGTTGTCAGAAATGTTAATGTGTATTGGATCATCTATCTCGCTGGCTCATTATTCTACAAAATGGATACTAGCTGGTTAGAGACACACACAGCAACTCCTCCATCTCTCATGCAAGTGTTGTCCTGTCTGCAGATTATATGACTGTTAATAATTTCATCCTGTTTTCTACAGCTGTTACTAATTTTGTGTTTTTTATAAGTCCTCTCACACAAGAAATTCAACACTTTTATTAAGCTTTTGGTATTTAGAAAGATGGATTTTATATCTTCCATGGTGATCCACTAGTGTTCATTGAGGGATGTTAGTTAGTACTATGATGTCTGCATTCAAGCAAATATTATTTGCAAGTAATTCAAGCAACTGTAGTGAGAAATGTTTCCATGATTTTATTTTTTACCACAAACTATAAGCCTACTTTACCAAATAGCCTACTGCAATCTGAGTAAATAAATGCAGGCTTTTTTGACATTGTCCATGCCACCTGTACTTAGAAAGCAGTGCATTAAACTTGCTATCTATTAACTGGCATCTAAGTCTGTTGTTTTTATACTTGATGAAGGTTAGGATGGCAAAAATGTAAACTTGGAGAAATGCTGTTAGTAACGCAAGGTAGAAAACGTGACTGCAGCTTTATGGTTTGAACTGAAAGACTAGCAGAAAAAAAAAGGGAGGGAGAAAGAGAGAGAGAGAGATGGAAACAGAGAGAGACTGAAAGACAGAAAATGAAATGAAATAACAAAGGTTAAGTGGGGCTCTGGACAGCATATTGTGTCACGTCTGATTAAGAGTTTCCATAAAACCAGTGCATGTCAATGACTGCTAGGAGTAAAGATCTTGAACTAAACACTTCACATACCTAGTGTTAACTCTCCATCTGCGCCATTTATGAAATGTTTTGGCAGCAATATATTTTAAGGCATTAAAAGTAAATCTGAATTGATTACACAAGCAATGACAGTCCTGCAGAATATTTATTGAATTCATTACACAAGCAATGACAGTCCTGCAGAATATTTATTGTGCAGCTTTCAGAAAAAAAAAAAGAAATAAAAGGGAATGAACCATTTCTACTTTGAGATATGGCCATCAGTTATTGCACATTAAGTATTTTGCTTTGCATACTCAGAGTAATTAAGATGCACTGCATTTCTCTTAGTTTGGCATATAAACACCATAATCATTTTTTACTTTACATTTTTGCATAACGTATTATGCTCTAAGATTTTCACATTTCATTTCATCCCAATTTTTCTAATTTGGCTCAAAAAAAACCCACTGAAATGCTAATTTTGTATTAGTGCAAGTCATATTTTCACTCAGAATGAATTTGCATAATATAACAGACGATGGACTGAATTTGGACAAGTTACTGGGAAATGTCGAGAAGGTGTGTGTACACTTCACAATAATCATTTCTGATGCAGATATATTCCTATCATGAAGCTGCAACATGAAGCCATGCAGCACCACAAGTGGGCTGTCTCTACAGCTGTGCTACATTCAAAAAATCGCTCAGCTGCATAGATTAGCATTGCTGCTCCTCATCACTTGCTATGGTGGAGGTAAGTGCTATACAGTTTATTGGTCAGGTAATGTTAGAGGGTGTCAGCATGAATGTATGGGAGGGCCTGCATGTGTGAGTATATGTGTGAGACTGTGTGTTTTCCAATGAAGCAGCAATAGGAAGGTTAGTAAGATGGTACGATAGGTACTGTGTGTGTGTGTGTGTGTGTGTGTGTGTGTGTGTGTGTGTGTGTGTGTGTGTGTGTGTGTGTGTGTGAGCGCGTGCGCGCATGTGCCTGTCTGTCTGTCTCTGAGTGGGATCAGGTCCACAGGTTCATAGAAGGTTACTAGACTAATGGTTCTAAAGCCCTTACAAACCTAGCCATATTTATCCCAGATTGCCCTAATTGTTGTCAAAAATGAAAGTGGGCCTTTAGCAAACTAAATACACACTGAGTGAAGTTCACAGAGGTAACGATCTATGGTAGTTAATACTGACTTCCTCTGTCCAGGAGGGACATGGGCATCAACCCAAGAGTGAGTCTGTGGTGACCCATCCATTGATCTAGGCTGCATATGAAGAGGGTCAGGGAAGGGTTCTGTTTCACGTCAATTGCAAGCTTGTTCCAGAGAAATGGTAGTTTCTTGGGAGATGTATCTATCTCTCCAGCATGACCTGCTCATGTCAGAGGCTAGGTTAAGATTCCTGGAGCGAGTGACCCTTATGCAGTTTGATTTATGAATGTGCAGCATTTCCATCAGGGCCAGATCAGAGAAGCAGTAGTACCTTGAGTTTATCTAGAGAGGATTTTGTTATTTGGGGAGACTGGTTATTTTGGCAATGCCTACAAAAGGCACAAAATGAGTAGTTAATGCCTTTGCCAGTATCCAAAAGTCTAGAGGAGACAAGTGTAGACTATCTATGGCAAACCAGCATGGCCTGTCGACCATATTTCCCAGGCTGACAGATGTTGGATTCCCTTGGAGTGATACCAGAAGCAAAGCCAGTGTCTTAAAAATCAATCATTTTTTGTTTATATTGTGGCATCATCCTTAGAGAAGGCTGACTGCTGCTTAAGGCTAGGCTTATACCTGCGTATGATATATAATCTGAGAGCTCAGTCATTTTTCTATTCATATAGTCAAGTGAGGTACATCTCAAGTCATTCAATCCCACATGGACTATGATGAAGGCATACTGGTACTTGTGCTTAAGTGACGAGTGCTTGAGTGACTTGATGGATTCTGTCACCTGACAGGCAGCTAACTATAATCCGCTCCTTATCTAGCCTGGTGAGAGTAACGGCCGTGTGTCTCACAATGTAGTCACCTATGAGCAATACTTTAGGTTTTGTGGTGTTATGCCTTATGGGCTTATTTGTTGATACAACGGTGTGTGTATTATTATGCATTGTGGTTGGTTTTTGCATTTTTATGTGTGTGAGTGGTTTCTGTTTCAGAGGCCTCTGATCTTTTGGTAAGATACTAGTAAGTACCTTGGCATATGTGGGTTTACGTGTCATGTCCTTATTTAGTGTGGGAAGTGTGTGTGTGCTGACAACCTGTTTGACACTTGATTTGTCCTTATGTGAGAGTCTTGTCTCCAATTTCATAGTGTAACTATATCTCTCAAATAAAGTATTTGTTTGTTTCAGGAGTACATGGTTGTCAATATACATGAGACAATTGCTACATTGCTTCAGGATGCCCATGTCCATCTGGTTGGCCAATGAGATGATGGGAAACTACCTATCTATGATAGCAGGCTCTTCCTGTATGTTTTATTAGGGAAGGGAAGCATTCATTTGACAGGACTGTTTTGGCAGCGCTAAAACTACAATACGGACCTATACTTTGTGTAGGCTAAGGTTGAGCAATAACATAACACTGCTCAGTGTGCAACTGAGTTTCTCCTAGAGCAACAGAAAAGCTTGGAAGGGATTCACTGACAGCTATTTAGGGAAAAACTGAGCAAAGAGAAACACGTTTTAAGCTAACTACCAATTAGGAAAGTACACAATAAACCTTCCACCAGCAATCCTCAGCTCAAGACAGATTAGATCAGCACACTTCTGCCACAAGGGTGCAGAAAAACACCTTCTTAATGTAGAATAGCTAGTTTGGAGCCCAAGTGTAACAAGACCCTGCAAACTACCTACAACAGCCCTACAACTAACAGATATAATGTAATACAATGCAATTAACTACTTAAAGCTGCAGCCAGCAGACAGTACATTTTTTTAAACTGCTGAAGTACAGTTATGGTATAAAAGAGAAGTGCAAAAAATACTTAGTGCCATTTTGTGTGCTTCCCAGCTCAGATAGATGAGGTAAACACCTTGCAGAGTTGTGTGGAGGGAGGGTGGGTTGGAGTCTGTCATATTTTAAAATGCCCCTAGAATAATGAGCAAAGCCTGTTACATCAGGGTCACAGAGAACACTAGCAACTAGGGAATACTGTACCTACATTCAGGGGAACACTAGACACCAAGGAATACTTTACCTATGGGGTCAGAGGAACACTAACCACCCAGGAATAATTTAATTACATGGGTTAGGGGAAATACTAGCCTCCAGCCACCAGGGATAACCTCTTGTGGCATAACAGCACTTATACATAATGGGGATCACAACAGAAACACTAGATGCCAGGGATACTGTACAGAGCATGCCTTAAATATACTTAATTAAAAAAAACAACAAAGAAACCATTATGCAAAGAACTGCTACACACCAGGGATACTATTAAGTAGTGTACCTTAAAGACACTACAACAGAGTCAAACTGTGCATCCTTGCTACAGAAAACCTCAGCACCAGTCAGCTGTGCTGAGAAGTTAGTGTGGCAAGGGTATTTTACATATATATTGAGGATCGTAGCCATTATTTCATGCCTGCAACAGACAGTGATATACAAGGGGGTGGAACAGGGAACAGTAGGCATACCTCTTAATCACACAGTACAAGGTGGGACAAATCAAGGATGGCTGTTATAGTTACCTCCTAAGGAATTATAAAGTTGTTAGTCTAACAGCTTTTGTTCTACCATGGATTATCTGAAGGATATAAAGTGTGAAACTCTAATGAATGTCATTAATAACTGCATTAAATCATCTGTGAGTTACAAAGGTAGGAAAAAGAAGATATCAGAGACATTCTTACAATAAAGGGAGTTCACGAAGCAACACAAGCTTAGAATTTGCAAAGACCCCCCCCCCCCCCCCCCGATATCTAAGTAAGATGATTACTAGGAAATACTCTCCACCGCAAACAAACAGGTTTTTCAAATTATGCCCAGTGTTAAATAATTTTCTGTATTAAATGCCAAACAAGCTTTTTGGTAAACTAGACTAGATGAAGGTAGTTGAAAGCTATGAACTTCTAGTACTCTGCTGGGAATATACATACTTATTAGGATAGCATGCAGTATTTCATCAACACCAGATGTAAGTCAGAAAACTACTGCATACATAGTTGAAGGTTTAGATGCTGTGGGTTAATGAAATAGATGATCTGCTTATCTAAGGAGCTACCAAAGAGGAGCATCCTGCAAGGTTAATTACAGTACTGGACAAAGACAGAAGCCTGATCTGAAGCTGAATATGGATAAAGTTAAACCCTGATCACATACAAAATGCTGTTAAATATACATATATATATACATATATATATATATATATATATATATATATATATATATATATATTATACATATGTATATATATATATATATATATATATATATACACACAGCAGATATAAAAAGTTTACACACCCGTATTAAAATGCCAGGTTTTTGTGATATAAAAAATGAGACCACAATAAATAATTTCAAACTTTCCCACCTTTAATGCAACCTATAACCTGTACAATTCAATTGAAAAATAAGCAAATCTGTTAGGGGGAAAAATATAAAAAATAAAAAACATACAATACACTGGTTGTGTAAGTGTGCACACCTTTAAACTAATACTTTGTTGTGTGTGCACACCCTTAAACTAATACTTTGTGGTGTGGCACATTACAGTCTTGCTGCAATGAGACAAAAGATGAATACTTATAATAAACTCATGTTCTCTAAACAAAATAATTTTATTCACTGTCATAAAGAAACTCCAATGATTACTGCTGGGAGATATGGGAGAATTTTAATAATGCATGCCTGCATGAGAAAATGTAGTGAGCACTGATGGAGGAAGACAAAACTTATTCTTGATTGACTTTACTACCACAAAACACTAAAAATCATGGAAACTGCTGGGAACAACACAGATGGTACATGACTGAAATAGAAGGGGGCAGATGGCTGCCTGTTAGAGTGACCTATAGCTGCATGAAAAGCCTAATAGTTGTTCATCTACATTGATTTGTGCAGTGCGTGTGTGGGGAGGAGGGTATATGTGTGTGTGTGCTCATGTGAGTATGGGTGCACACACTTGTGCATCTGCATGAGTGTGAGGTTTATGTGTCTCCCTGCCTGTGTGTCTGTGTGATGATAGATAGACAGACAGAGATAGCATGGGGCACATTGAGAAAGAATAATAAGAGGTTCACTTTTACATTCTGCTTGAAAAGTTTGATTGGTTCATCATCTTAGCAAATACTGGCACTTCACATTCAGAAAATATTTTCCACGAGGCAATCCCCTATACTTGCATCCGAGATGAAAGATACAAGGCTTACTTTGCAACTTAGCACGGATCGTCTGAGACTCCATCCACTTCTGTTTCTGGCACTGTTACAAACGGGTATGCTAAAAACTGTTTTGAATACCGAATTTTAGTTTTTTGAAATGTCAAAATAAACATGACATCTCCCTTAGTTGAGGCACAAATGGAGGGATTCATAAAGATCACCACAAGTGTATACTATGTCCACAGTTTGTGTTAGAATTCAAGTACAGCCCTATCACAAATTTTTCTGCTGTCTATTCACTCAGAAAGGTTACACAAAGTATACACTTCGTGGTAACCTTTATGAATATCCCCAAAATATTTGAATTAACACATTGAAAGCTCATCTCAATGGCAATTCAAAACATATTGAAAAACACTAGTAAATCATGACTTTTTTTCAGGGAAAATGTACTTCCCTGCACCCCTTGATATGGAAGCTTTATCCCCACTCCCTTCACTTTTTATTTATTCATCTAATTAATAGCATTTATTTCTTTACTTATGTATTTATTTATTTTTATTATCCAGGTAAATTAACTGGTCCTACACACTGGATCGTTTTCAGTCACAACTCATGCCAAATATCTAGAACAAATACACAGGAGTATATACATGAAAAAATTACATAAACATATAGTGATGAACTAGATACATACATAGTTATTAGCTTAGCATTTCATTTCCCCTGAAGAAGTATAAGAAATATAAGTTACCTAATACTTATGTTTAATAAGAAAAATATCCAGTGAAAAAAGAACAAAAAGAAAGTAATCATGTTGATGATAATGTAGACAGACATAATAATTACAAATATCTTCCAATATATGCCCAAATAAAATTTTACAGATTTTCAAAATTATAGCAGTAGTCATAGAATAAATTCCTGAGTTGCAAACAAATGGCAAAGCCACTAATAATCCAGTAAGCATGCAAACATATAAAATGAAGTATTTGTAGATGTGGCTTAGCGGGCATCCCCAGGGCCAGAAGAGACAGGGATTTCCAAGTTGTTACACCTGATTGTGTCTAAAGAAAACTGGCTTTGATGCATTAGTAGCAATTCTTGTATCTCTCTTCAGTTTAATAAATATCATATGCTTTCCCTGATCAGAAGGGTTGGCTTACAAGAGGACGAGACTCAATCTCTCACCTTGACTTTTAAGTTCACATGTGATTAGTAGCAACCTTCCCCCGATATTTGTCTCTATCTAAGAAGGAAAAGTCTATTATATACAGGCAGTAGGAGAACATATAATGTTGCTAGAGCTAATGTGGGATTATCTGCAGTACACGGTGAGTACCAGTCTATCTGTTGTAATTCAATCAACAGTGCATCACACACTGTCAAGAAAATTCCTGGTAAGCACAGTTTAAAATAATGGTTTTAGGTTTTTTTATTGTCCACGTAGTAAACACTGGGCCGTGGTCAGTTAGTGTGTAGGGAGTATAACAAGAGCTGTTTGAAGTTCTTCAGGAATGTTTGTTGCAAGTATGTCAATAACTGAACAGTTTCTTGCAGTTTTGTTAGGTCTAGTTCCAGTATTTAACTGCTGGGTCAGCCTGCTATAACTGGAGCAATCTACTGACATTGGACTGATCACCCATCACAATTAATGTTTATGCCACCAATTATAATCAGCTTTTTATTCTTAAGTATGAAAGTATAGTTTTTAGTTTGTCAGGTATGAGTTTTGGAGAAGAAGAAGCAGGAATGTGTATATTTATAAGTAATATTTTAGTATGTCTACCTACTAAGAGGCAAGTGGTGAGCCTAAGTTAGCTTTGATGTCTTTGAATTGTAAGTCTACTAGTATAATGAGTAGAGCAGGTACTTTTTTGTCTGTAACAGTGAGAATGCACTAGCTGTTAGTGCAATACAATGTTGACTTAGGAGAAATATTCCTAGTAAAACAGGGATTTCATAGTAGATGAGGGAAAGAGGTTTAAGGTCTTTGAGTTGATCAAGATGGCAACTTGGAATGTGGGAAGGACAAATTATCAACTCAGGAGGGAGTGCGTAGGGTAAGGTGAATGAGGGATGCAGTAGATATAGTACAGAGGCAAAACATGAAGCTGAAGGCAAGAGAGATGGGGGAGGTTCAAAAAGTGGGGTATGTCTAGTTTGGAGTGACAAATGTAGAAGTGGTATTAGTGCCTTTTTTATTATTAGTGACAATGATGAGAGAGCTACAACAGAATGTGTTAGAGAAGTACAGTACGTGAGTGAGAAGGGGGTAATATCTGCAGGCATATTTCAATGAGGTGTTATAGCTGAAAAGGAATATATTATCTGGGAGGGTAGACTTCTACCACAGATGTCACAAAGCTTTACAGCACACTATGGAGGAACTACACATAGTGAACATATGGAGACAGAAAATGGAAAATGTACACAGTTTTACATTCTCTAAAGGACTGGTACAGACAGGCACAATGCACTTGGATAGATTACTTATTAACAGCAGGGCACTGTTAGACATGAGCAGGTTAAATGTGCTTGAATGAAAGAGTTACCTTATGTGGTGCAGTGGTATTAATGGATTGGAAAGAGGAAGGAAATGTTTGGAGGGGTTACTGATGGAATCCTGAGTAGTGGAAGGCAGGGAACAGTCAATTGGCTAATAACAGATGGTACTACAAGTGGCTGAAGTGAATAAGTGGTGAATGGAAAATGAGGCTGGAAAGAATGGGAAGATATTAAGGCAATATAGAGAGGTAAATGAATGGAATATATGGTTGGCATGAGGAAAGTAAGACCAAGCAAATTAAGGCAGCTGAAGGGAGAATTTGGTGAAATGCATAGATTTTAAGAAGTAAAGCTAGACTGATGAATTAGTGAGAGGGTATGGGAACTGAAGTGGTAAAAAAAAATCTAAGAGGAATGCCAGAGAGGTGCTGAACTGGGTAGGAAGACACAAGATGGTGGGTTAGGGGACAAGAACAATGTTAAGTTGTTAATGTGGAAAATGAAGAATGAAAGACAGCACATATAAGAGAAGTAAAAACAAAGGGGTTACTGTTAAAACCGGTAAGGATATTATGGGTCTTTGGCAGTTTCTACCATAATTTATATTAAGACGTTACTAAGGAGGGTAGGTATTTTGAGGACTGGCTAGGCCTGAGCTTTTCAGTTGAGGTAAAGGATAGACTGTACAGACAGATAGAAAGAGGGATGTTTTGACTGCTATATGAGGCAATAAGAGTAGAACAGCAGGGGAACCACATGTGGTTTCATGGTAGAATATTGAAACAGTGATGGGATTAGTGGCACAGTGGTGCAGCAAACAGCACTGTCACCTCATATCAAGAAGTTCTCTGATTCAATTCTCAGCTGGGATGACTTCTGTTTGGACTCTACATGTCCTCTCTGTGCACGTGGGGGTTTCCTCCAGGTGCTGCAGTTTCCTCCCACATTCCAAATACATGCATTAGTTGGATTAGACACTCTAAATTGACCACAGGTGTTAGTGTGCGTGCAAGCGTTTGGTATGGAAGAACAACTGCAGTAGGACTAGCCACCCAGTGGTGTGAAGTTTGGCTCTAGATGATTGCCACTGGCAAAGTGACACTCCAATTCCATGTGAAGAAATGGGAAAGGGGTTGTGGATGGATGGATGGATGGGTTTGAAGTGGCAGAGCCAATAGCAGAGGTGTTCAGTTATGTGATAAGGCAGGGGATATTACCCCTTCTTTGCCAAAAGTAGTGATGACAGTGAACCTGACGGGGAGGTGGGATCCTGAAGATCCACATAATTTCAGGCCAATTTCACTATGCAATGTGGATGCAAAGATTTTTACAAAGGTGTTGACAAATAGTATACAGAAGGTGTTGTCAAAGGTAATGGGATGTAAACAGGAAGGATATGCGCAGGGAAGGTCAAAGGTTATCTGCTGATCACTGGAGATTGTTACCCAATTAAATCAACCGAACTGAAAAAAGATGGGAAGGAGAAAGCAGGAATTGTCCTCATGGACACAAAAATGCCTTTGACACTGTCAACTGGCATTTTTATGTTACAGACAATATGTCAAGTGGGGAGAACAGAGCAGGAGCAAGGGTTGCAATCTCTCTACCATCAAAAATGAGAGCTGTGATTAATATGAAGCAGCTACATCTGTAGCATGCACCTTTGGCATTAATGCAAAATGTCTGTGAGAGGTTTGTATATAAAGGAAAAAGAAGTTGGCTATGAAAGGTGAACTAGGACTGGGAAGCACTGGAAGGTTGCTGTACACCAGATTTCAGATGTTATGCTATGGATACAAATTCAGTGCAGTGCTTAATAGTATATCAGGATAGAAACTTGGCTTGATTAGAAGAAGAGAAGGGGAAACAAAGGGTGGCAGATGTAAAGGAAGGCAGAGAGAAACACAAAGAGTTGCTGAGATGGATGAGGGCAGCAGTAGCATTTCTAAGTTAGAAGGAGAGTTCTTTAAAGGAGCTGTCTAAGAAAGGATTGCTAGAAGTATTGGGGAACAAAGCAGAGTAATGAAGGACTAGAGAGACTGAGCATATTGCAAACATGGTGAGGGACTGCATGACAGAATTTCAGGCACTGTGAGCCAAATCTGAGTTAAGGGAGGGGCACAAGTTCTTATGTAGAGCTGTGATTAACATGATTAGAAAGTTATCAGTACAGCTGGAAAAGTAGAGACAGCAGTTAAAGAGGAGGATAAGCAGGGTGGAGAAACATAGTGAGTGAAGTTAAAGGGGGCATATCAATCAAATTAACAGTGACTTGAGAAAGTGGGAGGCATTAGTTGAGATGACAGTTTTTGCAGGGGAGGTGGTTAATTGAGGATGCTGCCTGGCAGGCTGAGAAAGGCAGCAGATAGCACTAAGTCTATGGGAATAATACAAGGTATGCAGTTATGAGTCTAAGGGAACAGTACAGCGTATGCAGCTAAGAGTCTAAGGGAACAGTGCTGAGTATGCAGCTATGATTCTAAGGGAATGGTGCAGGGTATGCTGGTATGTTTCTAAGGTAACGGTGCAGGGTATGCTGGTATGAGTCTAAGGGAACAGTGCAGGTTATGCATTTAAGAATCTGGTGGTACTGGACTCCAACATGGATTAGAGAAGAAGGTTAATAGCAGTAAATGTTTTGCTGGAACTCTGGGGAAGTAATGAATATCCATATGTGGTGAGACTTCAATAGGGTGTAAAATCTATGGGAGGAAATACAGGAGATTTGAAAGGATATCCGTGGGAAAGCTCCACAAAAACAGATATTTATTTTACACATCTGATGTTGAGACAGACATATACAGTAGAATAGGAGGGAGCAGACAGGGTTATATTTTATAGCATGATGAACGAAGAGGGTAATAGCCATAGAGTAGAAGATAGCCAAAAAACTAGCACACAGCAGAAAAGAATTATACAGTTGATTGAGTAGGGTGTTCCAGGGCCTTAAGGGAGGTAAACAGAGAGGCAGAGTACAGGAGAAACAGAAGACATATTTGAGAGGTTGGTCTAAGGTTAGTAGAGGGACTCTGAGTGCTGGGGGGGGGGGGGGCTAACATATAAATATGATAGGAAAATTTAGAGTTTAGGACCAGAAGTATAAAAAGGTGATTGGGGAGACTTGATAGCTGTGCACAGTGGAGAGGCCAGAACCTTTGTCATGTTGGAAAGGGAGTGTTCAGATGTTTTGTGTTTGAGATATGTAAGCATATAATTCTGAATAGCAGATAATGGATATGTGGCTGGACTGTTTGTGTTTGAACTGCAACACTATTTGTATTGTTTGTGTTAATAATTTGCAATAAAAAGATTATAGAAAACAACTCTCTATTAGGACCATCCCAAGTTACACTCACACCTCTTTAAAGGCTGAGATAGATTCAAACGGTTGTACAGATTTCTGGTCACATCTGTATGCTAAAATTTATGAAGGCGACAGCAATCCTAATTACATACTACTGCACATCGTACCTCTCAACCATACTGAATTCGTCAGTATTTCCTGTTTTTGAGGGAAAAATAATGGGGTGCCGCAAATTGTCAAGTGGCCCCTTCAATTCCCGAATTTCCCAGTTTTTTTTTTTCAAATTTTTTTTTGGGGGGGTGGGGTGAAGTTATTGCTGACATCATCACGTGTTGGGCATGTGCGATGACATCATCTTCATGAGGCAGCCTGTTAGCCTGTTGGAATTCAGCTGAGGGGATGAGGGAGGTGTGTCTGTACTCTTTTTCCTTTTTTCTGTTACATACATTCTTAAGTGGAACTTTCAGTGTGGAGTTGCATGGGATGGATAATTTAAACTAGCTGTAACAGCAGTCAGCATCACACAGAGTCAGGCCAGCGGAGGATGACTCTCTCGAGTTGTTTTTTGTTTTGTACGGTGGTGGTGCTGCGGTAGCGTTGTCACCTCACAGTTAGATGTTGCCCATTCGATTCTCAGTTAGAGCGTCTTCTGTGTGGCGACATGCGTGAATGGGCGTTCCTTCGTTGAAAGTTGTGCGTTAGGCCCGGCAAGCCAGCACGTCAAAAATCTACTGCCAATCATTAGTGGACCGGAGTTCCACTGTGGCGATCCCTAACTGGGAAAAGCCAAAAGAAACAAACAAACTTGTAGTAGTTGTAGTAGTAGTACTCCATTAAGTTAGTACTAAAGGGCAGCAGCAGTTGACCTGCAGAGTCAGACCGGTCCTCCCATTGTCTAACCAAGTCTTCTTGCACACTCTCACTGAGAATGAGAAAATTTATCTGGACTTCCTCCAGCTCCTCCAGGTGTACAAACTTGGTATACTGAAAATACGTGAAAGTCTGATTTCTTCATTAAAAAGGTAGGTGTAAGGCTGTCATCAAATGGACAGCCAGCTGTAATGGCTGAAGAACCTTTGACAATGTTTATGTTGTTTAACTTTTTGATGACTGAGAAATTGTGCTGCAACAATGGAGAACAACTGAAGTAATAACCCTGTGTGTAAAACACAATCCAAAAACTATAAACTTGCAAATATGACACTGGTTACAAACATTCTCGGATCAGGTTCTGCTGCCTTTTGGTTGTTTACTTACCGAATCCAGTCTGGGATCCTTCAGTCATTGCCTCTTATTTTTTTATGGCTTCCTATGAATGCTACATAAGTTTCTTGGCCCGTAGTTCTTCTTCCCACTTTTCCTCTGACTATGCCACTCAACTCTCTCCATTTTTTTCATCTTTTTCCTTCCACCACATAAAATGTTTTCTTGATTTTCTGATAACTCACTGAGGATTATAGCCACAAATAAAGGCTAGATGGTACAGTTTCATTCATTCCATTTGTTGTCCAGTCTGGGATCCTTCAGTCATTGCCTCTTATTTTTTTATGGCTTCCTATGAATGCTACATAAGTTTCTTGGCCCGTAGTTCTTCTTCCCACTTTTCCTCTGACTATGCCACTCAACTCTCTCCATTTTTTTCATCTTTTTCCTTCCACCACATAAAATGTTTTCTTGATTTTCTGATAACTCACTGAGGATTATAGCCACAAATAAAGGCTAGATGGTACAGTTTCATTCATTCCATTTGTTGTCCAGTCTGGGATCCTTCAGTCATTGCCTCTTATTTTTTTATGGCTTCCTATGAATGCTACATAAGTTTCTTGGCCCGTAGTTCTTCTTCCCACTTTTCCTCTGACTATGCCACTCAACTCTCTCCATTTTTTTCATCTTTTTCCTTCCACCACATAAAATGTTTTCTTGATTTTCTGATAACTCACTGAGGATTATAGCCACAAATAAAGGCTAGATGTTACAGTTTCATTCATTCCATTTGTTGTTCAAAAATACATGTTAATGTAAAACCTGCTGCTCAATTATCTTTTTAGCTGATTTGAGGCATTTCTCCCCCGCGTCATTTTGCTTTATTCAAATCAGAAGTCTTAAGCACGGAAGTAGAGAGACTTGCTTCAGTTATCTGCAGGTTCTAGTAGGACTCTAACCATTTGTTCAGTTACTGTTCCCTTTGTACTTTCCAGTACAGCTAACAGTCCAAGTCTTCTTGCACACTCCCACTGAGAATAAGAAAATTTATCTGGACTTCCTCGACTAGATTCATCATAGCTAGGCTAGCTCAGCACTGTCCACATTTTTGCAGAATGTCCATGTTAAATATGCAATGCATGTTTTATTTCAGATTCAGCAAACCTACTACCAGGAATTGGATATATTGTTTGAAGTGCTTTGGAGCTTATTATCTGATAACCAGTCTGTGTTTCTTTGTTATGTACCAAGTGTGTGCATATTTTCAATAAATAAATGTTCTTCATATGTGCTTTTATCCTTGACTATTTTAAGCCTTGCCTTTTAATACCCGAACCACACATTTTTTGAAGTGTACAGGAGTTTAAGTAAAGTTAGGACACGGATGAGAAGGACATACCAAGGGAATACTAATGCCCTTTAGCATTGTGAACAAATTCTGAATACAACTGACCTATCAAGCTGATTGTTACTAGTCTGGACAAACTGATCATCTGAACTGTTGTGAGTTATTGCATATTCATATCAGGAAGGAGTGCAATTCCACTCATTGTAGGAAAACATCTATGGACTAATATCCTGGCTTTATGGTCTTTAAATGAAGTTTTCTTCAAGCTGCTTTCCTCAAAGTTGTGCCTTGCAAAAAATAGATGCAGTTCTTTATTTTTTTCCAGGAAACGTCATGATAAGATATTAACTACCTAGTTGAAAAAGTTATAAAAAGAGAAGCCGGTCATCCTGACATCTCCAAGGTAAGATGGAGGCAGTGTTGTGCCATCAGGTTATGCTGCAGTCATTTCAAGGACTTGACTTTTTGTTTATCAGGAAGTGAGTAGAATAAATTACTTATATAAAAGAAGGAAATTAAGAAGAATGTGGACAAATTTGTAGAATCAAGCAGTGCTTTCATTACTGGCAGTGTACCAGTAGTGGGTGGATGAACATCTGACTCACACTGGCCTCAGTAACATAACTGTCCCCATAGCGAATACAAACTATTTTTGCTGAAACATAACTGACGGACACTGTCCAGTCTACAGAATATAAAAACTGAGTAACCATTGCTTCCACTGCAAACAAAATTAGTATTCAGAGTTAAAGAAGTGCTTTAATGTTAAAAAGGGTAGCAGGAAGGAATATGAGGCAACATTTCACAGTATGCACCCAATGTGATATAGCTGAATTCAGACTGCATATTAAATCAACCTTTTTCCTCATTTAATTAGACTAAACTCATGGTCATCATTATGATAAACAATGGATTATCAGGGAGAAGGGAACTGTCTTTGGTGGGGAGGGAAATCTGAGTCTGACTACTATTTCACTATAAAAATACAGCTTAGTCTGGGGGGGGGGGGGGGGCATTATAACAGTGTAACTGAAATTGCATTTTTCCAGAATAATATTGTTACTTGTAGAAAGTCTTACGTTTCAGACACTTGGGTTTGGAAAATCTGAACTCCAGTGACTGACCCAGATACACTGTTGTGCATGACGACCATCTGTAATTAGTAGAGACTGTAGCTATAGACCCGAGAGGTGGACCATGGGAAACAAGGGTTGAATACAGAGAGCTGTATTGGCAAGTAGTATTGGAAGCATGTAAAAAACCTGGTTTAAATGACATGATCTCTATTATGCCTGTATTAAAGCTTAGATCTGCTAAGTTATACATAGGACTTGAACTGTTTGAATATATCTTACAAAGGAATGTAAAAGAACTTTTATTTGATTAAATAGTTTTACAAAAAGTTTTATAAAATGTTTTAGAGAGAAAAAAGTTTTTTATAAAAAAGAAGTTTTTATGATTGTCCACTAGATGGTGCTATTCATTTATAAGTTTTTTATTATGTATATTTAACTAAAGTAAGGTTGTTGTTGTTTGTCTTTCGGCTTTTCCCAGTAAAGGGTTGCCACAGCAGAACTCCAGTCCGCTAATGACTGGCAGTAGATTTTTACGAAACGCCGAGGTGCAAGCTTGACGCCCAACCTTCAACGAAGGCATGCCCATTTACGCATGCATGTCTTTCGAACGCTACCCAACCGTGGGGAGGACATGCAGACTCCACACAGAAAGCACTCCCAAGCACAGCCGAGAATCGAACGGGAGAACCTCTTGCTGTGAGGTAACAACGTTACCGTCGTAACTAAAGTAAGGTATACAACTCAAATAGCATATATGTATGATTTGTTATACAAAAGTGGATTTACATGGTTATATATGTATGTATTTGATATTTATTTGATATATATCAGTTCACTTATAACTGTTATGCACATTGCACTTTATGTCAGTATTAATTGGGATTGTGACAGGGAAGTTTGAAGGTTGCAGTAATTTACATTTAATTAATCAATTAGGAACTGCGAGTTATTGCATACTTCCATTGGGTGGGGTTAACTCTGAAATGATATTTAAATGAAGGTGGTGGTGTGTTTAGCTTATCTGAAGAAGTTGGTGATGAAAACGTACCTGTTTTTAACGTTTATGTATCTGTGTCTACACTATTAAATTTTACCAGTCGTGGATCTGGTGGAGTGTTTTGTGCTTCCTACTACTTGGTTAGAAATTAATTGAAACTAGACAGCAAATAAAATCTAGCTTTTACTGATGACAATAAGCTGCTTCGGGGCAGGGAAACTAAGGGAAAAGAAAAGGTGTACAAAGATCATGGAAATCCCAAGTAGCAGAGGAGGGTATAGAAATAATCTTCTGTAATCCTGTTCCCTGAGAGTCATGCAGTGCGATTGCTGCAAGTGCAGGTGTAAAGTGTTGCTTCTTAACAACAACCACTTGGTGGCATGGGTGCCAGAACCACACAGCGAGGGGGGAGGGGCGCCCAGCTCCCCCCCCCCCCACACACACTTTTGCAGATCCAGCAACTTACATATACAAACGGACCCACACCCGGTTACAATCACAAACCATATACAAGCTCTCCAACCGAGATCGCACTACAGTGGGGAATGATTAAGAAAGGGACCTGTCATCAGTACTTTCCTCAGCAGACCTAAACAGTTCTAAAATTGTTCCAGTTACCTTGCTGGATGGACTTAGGTTAGTGTCACATAAGAATTTTACATGGCATCAAGCCTGAAGATCTTGTGTTTTAAAGTGGACCCTTTCTCTAGGCTCTATATATTACAAGTATACCATTACAGATATATGACAATTAAAACAGCTCCTAGCTATGATAGTGCTATTTGTAGGACTGCCACAGATTGTGTAGTAGACATATTTACTTGCCAGCTTGTCAGTGCATAAACTTGGGGGAACTCGGTCAGGTTGTATCCTGCTCCTAAAATATTCAGCTGCGCGGCAATGTGATGCTGTGGACATGTTAGAAGTAACTGCAATGGGAGGGCTGTCGAGAGAAATAAACCCACAGTGGGATCTAAGTGTAAAAGCAGCACTTGGAATAGGTACACAGCTGCTCTCCAGACTGCGCTGCATGTGAAAAGATAACAAGAGTGTTAGCTAGCCACATAGGCACCAGAACTATTGAGCGAGGGGGAGAGAACATGCCCCCCACTTTTACAAGACAAGATGGTCTTGTCTAGTCCCCGTGGCAGCGAAACAACAAACTGTCCAGAAGATCCATGCATGTATGCCTTCTGGAGTGGGCGTCCCAAAAAAATAACAGATTGCCCGTGAGGGGCAGCATCAGGTGTCAGAACAACCCCGTGTTAGTCCATTATTTCCCTGTCAAGCATTATTGCTTGCTTAAGTGTATATTCCCCTTAAAATTGTTCATCTCAGATACAGTACATCTGGTAGTGCCCTCTGAGTGTAGACAGACTGGTAATGTGCCATCAAGCTAATGTGTTTCGTCATTGGATTCTTGTCTTTCCTAAATGTGCAACCGTCTTTCCTAAATGTGCTACTGGTTCGTTTGTACGACTGATTCTGCTTGATAGCAAGAAATGTTACATAATTAGAGGAACTTTTGTGGGTACTGCTATTATCTAGTTAAATATAATTAGTATTAGTGTACAGCTTTCAAAGAATGCAAAGTTAGTGGTGATACACAGAGTCTGTAATGGTGCAACTCCGACGGTAACACATTTCACAAAACGCAGAGTGAAATGAAGGAGACCGCAATAACTAGCTAGAAAAAGTGTTTTGTGAATAGCTCCAGTGAGCGAGTTTGTGAAGCAGAGTGAGCATATAGTGGCGGGGAGTCTTTTTCCGGGTATACCAATAGGTGGAGCCTACGGTTTGCAACATGCTGTGTTTTGTATTATTTGAGCTGTGGATGTGTATGAGGAAGGAATTACGTACTTTGGAACAATAATAAAATGAACCTGTGAAAACAGCGCAGGTCTCTTACAGATGTGTCATCTGCATCTGCGGAGTAGTTGGGCGCAAATTTTTAAACAGTCTGTGTTGCGGATTACTTAGGTGCAAAATTTTAAACTGCCTACCTGAAAGGTAGTGGTGTGTGTTTGGTTATGAGAGTATGCTGCTACTTCAGGATCATGTTTCGCGTACTTCAGGGAGTTTCTGCTTAGGAGAGTATGCTGCTTCATGGATCGTGTTTCTGCTAAGATGTTTAAGATAAATGCTGCTTCAGGGATCATGTTTCTGGTTGGGGGGATTGTGCTTCTAGCTTCTGATATATGCTGTGGGGGGATTGTGCTTCTGATATATGCTGTGGGGGGATTGTGTTTCATTTTCTGATTTATGCTGCTGTGTTTCACTTTCTGCTGGGGGGATGGTGTGTGTGTGTGTGTGTGTGTGTGTGTGTGTGTGTGTGTGTGTGTGTGTGTGTGTGTGTGTAGATGTTTCAGATATATATGCTGCTTCAGGGATTTTGTGTGTGTGTGTGTGTGTGTGTGTGTGTGTGTGTGTGTGTGTGTGTATATATATATATATATATATATATATATATATATATATATATATATATATATATATATATATATATATACCTGCTTTTGATGCAGAAGGCTGTGTGTTCTTCTCCCACAGTATGCAGATGGATGACTGATATTGTACTGTGTTGTACTTTAAAGGGAGTGGATGCTGCAGTCCTGTGAATGCCCTCCTATTGAGGAGTTACCTAGTAACTATGAAATTATCAGTTTGCCATCCATTCCCTATTGCAATATTACTAGCTTATCATTTTTTAATGTAACATAATCAATTTATTCTTCAAGGGTAACAAGCACTTTATTTTTGGATGAAACCATGAAATATATAGTTGTCTGCTGTTAGCAACCTCTTAATTAGTTACAGATCCCTTTATTGTAGAATTATTTAGAGGACTTTACTCAGAGATTTTTGCATATTTACTGATATTGCTGGATTGTAATGACAGAAGTTTGAATGGCCTTTTATGGTTGGAATTTTCTGAAATTGGTAGTTTTGTCATTATTGGTTCATACATTTTGTTTCATTGCTTACTAGAAGACTGTTCAAAACTGCACATTTAAAACACATTCTAACAAGTAGTGCTGTATTATACAAGGAATATAATTTAATACAATCAGGAAGGTGAATCAAAGAACACACACATATGCATGTCCCTAAAAGTGTGTGCAAGTTGCCTGTGATTTAAAAACAAACCAAAGGTAAATGTAATCCTCCACTGGCCAGATGCATTTTCCTTGAATGTGAGTTTTAATGCTGCTTCAATTAATGTGAGTTTCAAGGGCAGAGAAGTTTATTGCTCATGCTAAGTCTGTTTTCATTGCAAGACAGTATTGTTTGTTTAGCAAATGGCTCAGTGTTTCTGCTATTTTATTTCAATTTCTATAATCATTGTAGAAGTAAATAAGAAAACAGTATGCAGGCTGACAGGTTTGAACAGTGATTATGGTAACTGAGAAGAAATAGTCAAGTAATGGAACACTGGAGTGGCTGGGGAGGGGGGCTGCTGCTGGAGCAGCAGGGGGTTACAGCCTAACCATTCGAGTAAAGCAAAGCTCATTCCTGTCCATATTCAAATGGAACTTGGATCTAAGGATAGGTAATAGAATACTCCAGGATTGCCCCTCATGCACTAATGGATAGAGGCAATTCCTAAATGCTGCATCCCTTACGTGGGTCCCTTCAAATTATCTGTGGTATGATCAGTTATTTTCACTAATGTAAAATTACCAGCCATGGGACAAGTAAGACCAATCAGGAAATGTTAATTCAAGCACCAAAAGGGAAACTGGCTAAGCTTAAAATGTCCTCCAAGTGAACCTATGTTGTGGTAGTAAACAGTTTTTAAAAAATTGCCATTTTTAGATCACTAAGTGCCCCTCTCACCCCGCCCCCCCGTCTTGAACAGCTTCTGGCACCTATGCTTGGTGGAACGTGGCAGGATAGACTGTGAAAGCCGTAATAAAAGGGTCAGAATAGAAGCAGTTCATTTTATTTTTATAAAAGAAAATTGTATTTTAGTTTTGCACAAGTTCAAAGTTTGATACAAGTTCAATATTAATATAAATAAAAAAACTATTGTTCTTGTGTTTATTTAGTGTTTTATATTTTGTCTGTTCTTAAATTTGCATTTAAAACTTGGCATCCTACAATTCCATTGGAGTGAGGTGGGGTTTCATAATTATGTATGCACATTTTATGTTAATCAGCATACAGATTTTTGGCCAGTCGTACCTATTTTTCATGGGCCTTTTCCAGATTTTTTATGATTCCAGGTTGAGAGGTATGCTGCACATATACATACATATTGCAGCAACTTTAATTTTAAGAGTATATGAAAACAATCTGTTATGTTATCTTACAAATATTAGGCAACTGACAGTCCAATGTTACTATGAGTGCAGGTGTGTATCTTATTGCTAATTAATGAACAATGTGTTCTATAACCTGCACACTTTATTATTATGAAAGAGCACACTTCATGTTTCTTGTTCTAAGCTCCATACATATCATGGCTGAGACCAGTCTACATGAATTTATTTCCTTACCTGGTCAATTGACAATAAATAATAAGTTACATTTACCTAGTGAATGACATTATGATGCAAAACTAGAATTTCTTTTCCATCTTCCTCTTTTCAGAAGTCTTCATATTATCTAACCCAGGCACGTACAGTACTGCTGATGAGTTTACAGCATATATCTTCTGTTAGTCAGATATATTGTTTGCTTTAGTTTTAGTCGTTTCATTAAAGCATGATTCAAAGAACGTTGTATAGGATTTATTCGCTGGCCCTTCTCCTTGACTTGAAAGCCACAAAGCTTCATCTTTTTATGCAATTACAAAAGATCATTAGAGTGAAAAAGCTCAGGTTTCTAGTGCTCTGTAACTGACACCTAGCTATACATGGGCTATTTATGTTGTTTGATTACATTTTTTTCTTTTAAATATGAAGGTTATAAAGAGACTAAGGAATATCTGTAACAACAATGAACTACAGCACAAATACTTGTACAGCAGAAACAAACATGACTGACTGCAGGGAATTAGGATCAAAACCAACAAGCATGAAGATGTCTGGATGTTTTCAGAAATACACATACAATGAATTACTGCTATAAGATAAAAGTGCAAAGGTCGTGTAGCTCACAGAATGACAGGCAGAGTCAAAACTAACATGACTGTACAATTGCAAGATTAATCAAGATACCAAAAGAAGCATAGATACACATAGAAAAGTATGCAGTGTGCATATACATGCCAAAGTCTCTGAAGATATATTTAATATAAATCTGGCGTGATATAACACGTGAAGTTTTGTTGTTGTTGTTGGCTTCATATCTGAATTAGAACATATTCTTGTCTGTTAATTTTTCAGAGTGTAAATTAATTGCCTGTGAAAAACATCTAGAACATCAGCACTGGAAACTGACATCTTTTATCTACGTAACATAAACACCAGATGTGATTTGTGGCCATTTTTTAGACTGCTTCACCAGTGAACTGATATGCTGCAGAAAAAAAATTAGCACAAAATTCCAATCAATATTCTTCACACAACTGTTAGACTACGTGTTAATTTGTATGTCCACTACAACAGTCCCTAAATAGCAGCAATGGCTCAAAGAAATTCACAATTCTGTTGCAAGTTTTAAATGCTACCAAATCCTGCTAAGTGAACAATATCCTAACTGGCTTTACATGTCTGTTAAAAAGGATATCAATATACCAATAATAAGATGATCCGCTAAAAATGTAAGGTTGATACTGATTGACACCCAGGCATTTTTAATGCATGCCAATCAAAAACAAATGCATATACTACAAAGCAAAGGCATCCTCATAAAGATCATTAAAAAGCATTTTAAATACAGTTACTAGGCATTTAGCTGATTTGTTAACAGCTATTTTGGATTTCTTAAGTTATTGAATGTATTGATAATCAACTGTAGGAAGGAGCAACTTGTGCAAGATTGACTGCTGCTTGTTGCCTTTTGGTCACAATTATGAGACCACAGAGCTAGTATATTCAAGTTAGGAGGTGTGGAAACAGAGCCCCCACACTGCGGGATGTGAGGAGCAAAGCCCCATGTGTAAAAGAAGTAAGCAAGAAACATGTAAAATTCTGCTGACTAAAGAAACAAAACAGCAAAAATAGAGTGTAACTGCACAGATGCACACACATATATCTATATGTGAAATTATTTTTCTTATTATTATTGTTAGAAAGCAATTAAATGCTTGTAACTGGTTATTTAGTTTTCAACTCATTTCCCTAGGGCAGTATGTTTAATTCATTCTTTCCTTTCTTTTTTATGTCACCTAGATAGGAGGAAGAGAAAGATGAAAAGCAAGATTTTATTAGCCTTTGAACTCTAGGTTCTGTCCATATCCATGACTTTTGGCAGTTACACAGTGTGCCACTTGTAGGTCCTGGGAATATTCCACTTGACAATATGTACAATATTGTACATATTAGTCTTGGCAAGTACCTTCATGAGGTGGACCCCGATTTTACAGAATCTTACCAAGACGACATTGCTATATAGACTGTATTTTATATAGCACATATCATAGACAGAAGTAGGTTAAAATAAAAAAGATAGCTGGGTGCTCAAGTCTCAGGATAAAAAAAGAGCCCAATCCTGGTAAGCATACTGGTGCCAGGACTGAAAAAAATAGTGTAAAATCCTCAAGAAACAGAAATATCCCTACAATGGGGTTAGGCCAGGTTCAGGGGGAGGATGGACCCCCCTGTTGTAGAAGGAAGTACTAGTCCACAAACAACACAAAAACTGAGAGGCCAAAACAGAGCAATAAAGATAATAGAGTGGACCACTGAGGATAAGAAAGAAATTCTGTATTGGTACTAGTCTGCAAGAAGCCCAGCATTTCTAGACAGAAGATATATAAAAAGATTAAGAGAGAAATTAGAGGAAAAAATACTTGCACGAGAAAAACTGTCAAAACATTCAAATGCAAATGTGTGTTCATTAATACAACAGAAACATGAAAAACATTATATAGACCAAGAAACCTTGGGCCATTTGAAAAAGAAGTGACTGAGGAAGTGCAAAAATATAAAGAACAAAATCTAGAGATTTTTAATAGGTATAAAAAAGAAACATGGACATGGGAAAGAAAGAGAGGTCTGATACAGTGTAATATTTATGCAAAGGAGAAAGCTAAATTAATCAATACAAAAAAACAGCTGCAAAGATATTTGAAGAGAAATACAGGTAACGGCACCCAGATAGAGAAAATTTCACAATACAAAAAATAAGATCTCAAAGGGGAATGCAGAACAGAAGATTAGTAAAGTAGAAGTAAAAAAAAATAGAAGCTGAAGGTATGGAATACCTGTGAAGTGAAGGATTTTGTTTAAAATGTCTAACACAGATTATGTTACAGCACAATAGAACAATGAGTCCCCCAAGTAAGGAGAAACAGGAGGAGTGGGAGATATCTGAAGAAGAAATATTTACATAGGAAAGAAAAAGAGATTGAATATGATGCAACATTTATGCAATGGAAAAAGTAAAATTAATCAATACAAAAAACAGCAGCACCAAAGGTATTTGAAGATAAATACAAGCAAAGGCATTCGGATATGGAACATTTTACAACACAAAGTGGGAAGTTAGAAAAGAGGATTACTAATGGAGAAGTTAAAAAAAATACAAACTGAAGTTATGGACTACCTATGAAGAGAAGGATTTGGTGTAGAAAATCTAACCATGATAAAATCACAGCATGACAGAACAATGAGTCTCAAATTAAGAAGAAACCAGTAGGAAGCATCTGATCACTTGTCATATGAAGATACTTTGAAGCCTTCAGTAGGAAACCAATACAAAAGTTTAGTTGGACTTGTGTAACAAGGAATGGAACAGGAAACTGTGGCAGCTCTGATGCAGTCAATGTTGCGGACTGAAAGGCCAGTGAGGTTTCCATATGAAAAAGTGATGGAGGACACAGGATTAACCTGAAGAGAATATGGCACAGGAAGACGTTCTAGAACTTCTGCAGAATGTTCACAGGAAATGAAGAGCAAAGAATGTGCTGTTAATTTAGAAGAAAATGATCTAAGGGAAGAGTTGCTTGATTTAATAGAGATGGATAGACATATTACAGAACCAAGATGCTATCCTCCAAAAAAAGGAAACCAATCTGGTGGTCCCCTGCCATAAACAAACTCTACAACAGAAGAAAGAAACTGTTGCAAAAAAAAGTAAAATCCCATGACTGGAAGAACTCCCTGGTCAGCCTCAGTAAGAAGCTGAGATCCCTCATAAAATCCTCCACAGCTAGTTATGAAAACAAAATCGCCACTGATTCTAAAGACAACCACAAAGCATTCTATGGCTTTGTCAAGAATCTCAGTGGCAACACTCAGATCTGCTCTGAGTAACAGCATAATGGCACTAAATATAGCGAACCAACTGATATTGCCAACATCCAGGCAGATACGTTCAGTGCTAACTTTACCCCCCCCACCCCCACCCTCTAAAGGCCACATCTCTGTACCAGAAGAATGCAAAGTTCTTGTAATCATGGCTGCACAGGTAAAAAACACTCTCCAAAGCCAAGAACACCGCATCCATGGGACCTGACAACATCCCAGGCTGCATTCTACATGAACTACAGAATGAACTGGCACCCCACCTAAGCACCATGTTCAATCATAGCCTCACCTCAGGCTTTGTGCCCACTGAATGGCGCACAGCAACGGTTATCCCACTCCATAAAGGGGGAGCCACCACGGACCCCAGGAACTACCTCCCCTTTAGCCTAATGAGCCTGGTCTGCAAGGCCATGGAATGTATCATCATGGAACTTATAAACAAAGACATTGGTAATCTCCAAACTCTGGACCCCACCCAGTTTTGGTTTGTAAAAGGCAGATCATGTCTCCTAAATCTGACTGACTTCTTTGAAGCGGTCACCAAAGCCGTAGATGAGGGTAAGGTGGTTCACACAGCCTATCTAGATCTCACCAAGGCTTTTGACACCATCCCCCACTCTGGAATTATAGACAAACTCACTAAACTAGGTATAAATCCCTATGTCACAAGATGGGTTGCCAACTGGCTCACTGACAGAACCCACACTGTGAAAGTAGCAGTCTCCAAATCTGACTTCAGACCAGTGACAAGTGGAGTACCACAGGGTTCAGTCCTGGGTCCTCTCCTGTTTGGTATCTACTTTCCTGAAGTACAGGCTAACACAGATGGTCTTTGGCTAATGAAATTCACAGATGACTGCAAACTAGGAGCCATAATTGAAACTCCTAATGATGTGGACATCCTAGAAAAGGGCCTCACTGAGACAGATGCCTGGTGTCAAAGCCATGGCCTCAAGCTCAATGCCAAAAAGTGCATTGTCATCCTCTTTGGTAAAAACTCTGCACCCATGAGCTACCACATAGGTGGTAGTCTACTTAACACCAAAAGTGTGATAAGAGACCTTGGGACACAGGTGGGCAGTAGTCTCTCCTTTGATAACCACATCGCCACAGTAGTCAGGAAATCCTTCTACGTGACACACCTCATCACAAAAGGTTTCTCATCCAGGAAAAAAAGAGTTCATTGTTCCCCTCTACTCGTCATTCATTAGACCCATTATAGAGTACAACGCCCCTTTTGGTATGTACCTCACAAGACATCTACAACTACTGGAAAGGCCGCATAAATACCTCACAAAGAGGATTACCAGCCTAAAACAGATACCTTACGTGGACCGTCTCAAAAATCTCCAGCTTTACTCCGTCGCATATTGCCTACTCAGAGGAAATATCTGCCTAACATACAAAGCTATGTCAAACTCAAAGCTGCTGGACATGCTCCACTTAAAAAAATCCCAATCCCTCCGAGCTACATGTTCTAGGGACCTAAACCTTGTCACCACAATAAACAGAACATGCTGGAGGGATAGATTCCTGTCCCAGAGACTTCCCATACTCTGGAACAAACTACCTATCTATGTCAAACAATGCTCCTCATTAGCACTCTTCAAGAAAAATCTTGATGATTGGATGGGAAATAGGAAATTCACCCCAGGGATCACTATGTGGCTCTGCTCGACAGGGGCACAGGAAAATAATTTTCTTGGGTGGCGAAAGCCAGGGTACCTTTTTGGCTAGGCTTGTATAGGCCCTAGGGCCAATAGTGTAGTACCTACCTATGAACCTATTAAGATTAATGAAAGAAACAGATTACAGAAAGTCAATAGGACCCAAAATGTTAGACGTTTGCTAAAACAAATGCACACAGTAATCAAGACTGTTCAAAGAAATTTATGCAGTATAATAGAATTAAATAGGATATATTGCTATGCAGCTAAATTAATAACAGACAAAGGCTTACCACAAAAACACAGGGCTGTAAGGGAAAGGAAGGGGAGAAATCAAATGCCATCATGAACGTATCGAAGAGAGAAAACTATAAAGCAATTAAGACAAGAAGTATTGCTATTAGAAGAGTACAGAAAAGGGAACAGATCAACAAAAATGCTCAGAAAGATAGACATGATAAAAGCAATATGCAGTATCAGAACAGACCAGGATCTATCGTACGCTAGTGCAAATAATAAACTAAAGATGTCAGCACAGACAGAAAAACTTAGAAGATATGCAGATAAATATAAAGGAAAAGTACAAAATAAGCAATTCATTAATGACCGAAAAAACTTTTATAGAGAATTGGGAAACGAGGCAAAAGGAATAGAAACACCACCAAAAAAGAAGAAATATGCACATTTTGGAGAAATATCTACGAAGATCCTATGGAACATAAAGATGCTGAATGAATAGAAGATGTAAAAAAAAAGAATAAGTTCAAATGTAAATGATATGAAATGGGATGAAGTAGCAGCCACAAAAATTGAAACAAAATTAAGAAAAGTTCCTGACTGGAAAACTCTAGGCCCAGACACAGTACCTAACTTCTGGCTAAAAGTATTAATGTCTTTACATATATATATAGCCATGACTAAGAACTATATATATGCACACCCCGAACAGACATTTACCTGGTTAACAACAAGAAAAATGATACTCCTCCTTTAGAGTGAACCTGCAAGATATCCTAAAAACTATAGACTAATAACTTGCCTTCCAATGATGAATAAAGCATACATTGGAATTGATGTTGACAGAGTTTATAGTCATTTAGAAAAAAAACTCAATCATGGCAATAGAACAAAGAGGTAACAAAAGCAAATCAAATGCAGCAAAGGATCATTTGTTGTTAAATAAAGTCATAATATAGCATTGTAAAAAGGGGACAAATCTAAGTATGGCATGGACAGACTACAAAAAAAGTTTTTGAAAGCATCCCACATTCATGGATAAAGGAGTGCTTACAAATGTATAAGATGCACCCTACACTGATCAATTACATTACAGTGACCATGAAAAACTGGCAAACCAATTTGCAGCTAAGCCATAATAAAGGACAAATTATTATGCTAGGGATAAAAATTCCAGGGTGACTATGTCACTGCTGCTTTTTTGTCTTGCACTTAACCCATTAAGCTGTCTACTTAACAGATTAGGACATGGTTACAATTTGGCTCCCAGAAAACAACAGTGTAAAGACTTCTCATCTTTTTGTGGATGCTTTAAAACTGCATAGTTCATCAGATGAGGAGCTAAAAGCACAACTGCAAGTACTCAAAACTTTCTCAGATGCTATAAGAATGTCATTTGATCTTGGTAAATGTGCAAAAACAACCTTTAAAGCAGGAAAGCTGCAGCACCAAGAAAATATCAGTTTGGGATAGGAATGTGATATAAAAGAACTTCAGCAGGAGAGGAGTGCATAAATATCTGGGAATCTATGAATGATCAACATTAAAACATGAACAAATGAGAATAAAACTTAGTAAAGAAGATTTCAGAATATTAAAATTAATACTGAAAACAACCCTGACATCTAGGAACAAAGTCCAAGCTATAAACCAATATGCTCTTCCTGTTCTAACTTACAGTTTTGGAGTGGCCTGACTGGTCACATCTATGTATACCAAGATTATATATTCCCCATTCTGAAGGAAGTATGGGCCTCCTTGAAATTGATTACATGTACAGATGTGCAATCATAGGACCACATACTTATTTGCTGACCTCACAAGATCCAAACATAGTGAAAGTTTTAAAACATGAGTAGAACAAGTCTAAGATGACTTCCCTGCTTAGTTTAGCAGAAGAATATCAGTGTTAAGTGGGAATGGAAATCATACCAGAAGTAGTCAAAAATCAGGCAGCAAATGAATGTGCCAAAAAAAAAAAAAAAAAAAGAATACAAGGTAAAGGAACAGATGAGAAGGCAAAAAATATGGAAAATGCATAAATACAGTTGCAAGTAGAGAAAACTCCTAGAACAACCTCATGTCAATCAGGATCTAATGTAGAAATGGTTTAAGAGAGGAGAATTTAAACCAAAAGATGAAAGGTTAATATTGGTGGCCCAGGACAGTGGACTATGTACACGATGGTTTACAAAGTCCATTAACATGTCAAAGAAACTGACAAATGCAGATTTTGTAAAACAGAACTGGAAACAGTCTCACATCTTGTTGCTGGGCATGATACACTAATGGCAGAGGACCTGTATACTGAAAGGCATAATAATGTGGCAAGACTGTTGCAGTGGGGATTGTGGAAACATTATAATACTGAAGTAGCTGAGAAGCACTGGAAACATAACCCACAAAGCATTATAGAGAATGATGAAGTTTATATAATATGGGATTACCCATTACCAGCAGTTCAAAAATAGATGCAAGAAAACCAGATTAAGTAGTTCATGAAAAGAAGACAAAAGTAGCACTGAAATTCCTACACCCAGTGATTACAATGTCTTATGTACACAGAGACACAAAGTCACAAAATATGAGCATTTGCAGGCAGAAATAATGGCAATGTAGAAGAAGGATACTCAGACCGTTCCAACAGTAGAAGGCGCAATGGGCCTCATAAAAAAAGAATTTACAGTCATGTCATATTTAGATACGTTACAGATACATGTAATTCCATATGAATTGCATAAGGAGTCAGTTCATGGCATATTGTGGGTCCTGTGGAGAGCACTTTTGGCTAACATCAAAGACTGAAACAATACTAATTTCATAAACTTTAATCATACTTTGACTTAGGAATGGGGTCCATTCCCATCATGGTATTAGAACCCCAAGACTTAGAGAAATTAAACAAATACACTACTGTGCAGAGCCTGAATTCCATGCAGGTGGTGGAGACTGTGCTTTATGTATGTAAGTGAACCCCTATGTTATAATTTTGGAAACGTTTATCAATCCATTACATACCCTTCAAATATCAAATCTCTTCCTTTATGTTGCCATGGCTAATAAGACAATGCATGTATAATATTCTATCTGAAACCTCTAACCAATCAGTAAATTACACTGAATCATCCTAAAAGCGATCTCAGTGGTATTATGTACAGAGAAGGTTAATACATATCTGCAAACCTACATCAAAGTGAGTTTATTCATAGTCCAGTATACAGGAAATCTCATATTCACCTTACAGCAATCCAGAATCTCCTGGTCATTCCTGGTAACATGGAGTATCCCGGTCAGGAACCAGCTATACCAGCTTGGCCTCTATGCTGAAAGCTTATTTGCAGGGGGAAACCCTTTGCTCCCATCATACTGAGCACACTGGTGATAAATGGCAGTGCAAATGTTGATATTTGACATCAATTATACCTTGCAGTGCTGGGGAATCACAGCATACTTCTATGTTCAGCATCGAAGGATGTCTTTTTAAGTTATTTTTACACTGCATTCTGCATGACAGCTTACTATAAGTCTGTTGCAAGGCATCCTCCACTTATACAAGGTACACTGCTGTTACACTTAACTAGCCTCTCTTTCATGAATCAGAAGTCCACTGAATAGGCATTCACTGAGAAAATGAGTTTTTGTTAAACATAACTCATCAATCTTGCTAAGCTGTTCTGTTGTACTTAATATACACTTTCCCACTATTTAGTTTGTTCTTTTTATCATCTCTTTCACAACAACACATTCTTATCCTGCAGATGTAAGCCTATCACTAATACTGCAATGACCTGAATATGTACATATTGACAGGGCATTATTTATTTATTCATTTGTGAACATTTACTTCTGATGTCTGAAAATAATTCCAAAATCTGTCTTTCAGAGATCTGAATGGTTTACTTGAAATATACTATACACTGACAATTCTACCGTAATATGCACTTCAGATAACCTCATTAATCCTTACAGAATTACTCAAGAAGCTTTTCCAAAAGTAGAATTACTTCTAAAACTATCAGTTTGTATTTTCAACCCTACTGACCTATAGTCCTATAGGTTAACTCACAGTGGCAGCAGAGCTGTAATCCTTGAAATTTTGAACCTTTGTCATTTATCATTGCTTATTTTCCATAAACAGTTGTATTTCTGCATAGTCTGGTGCCTTAAACCATTGCAGAATTCAATAGTGAGAGAATTGTTTCTGTTCCAGTTTGTGCTTCAATACTTTTCTATTCTGCTTATCTTCTACCTGCTTAAAATTGCATTTGTGTCTGCCCCATCCCCCCACTAATACATCTGTTTGCATTTTTAAGTTTGTTCTGCGACGTTAATCTTGTTTATTGTCATAAAAGGAGGTATTGCCAGCCCAGGTACCAGGAATTTTGTACATAATTATATGTCATTTGTAAATATCAACACGATCCATATAAGATACTTGTGTTACAAATGTATTCGAACTGTACGTCAGGTTTATATCAAACTGCTGGTATGGAAGTGTGTGTTGAAGATGTATTTTACAAAGTGCTGGTTGAAATGTATCCACAGTGTACCCTACTGGAATAGAACAGAAATGTACATACACTACTGTGACTGTTTAAATGTATATATTTTAACAGGGGAAACTGGAATACAGAAGGTTAACTTGCAAAACTTCAGAAAAATAGCTGAAACTATATTACTTTATGGCCAAGCCAAGATGTTATCTTTCAGTTTCAGTGCAGTAACAGGTGCAATGTCTAGAATTAGGAAACTTTCTGTATTGTCTTGAAAGTGTTTTATTGTTTTATGACTTCCAACAAGTACCAAGATCTGAGGAAAAGCCCTTGTGTATGTATTTTTACAGGTAAATGCTAATGACTGCTAGCTTTCCTCAATGGGGGGTTTACCTGGGATAGAGTCAGATAACAAGAAATTATGTCATTCTGCAAGCTATCCCAGCAATAATATTTGAGATATGAATTTAAGAACTCTCTGAGAGAGACAGCATTCTGTATTCTGTCTTTAACCTGACAAGATCAAGATCCACTCACCACATCTGCCTTGCTGCTCTGAGTATGTTTCTAGAGTATAGTAATTCTCTTAGATATAGTCAGGAATATAGCAAAGCTTAATTTAGATGTTTTTCTTTATTTATTTGAGATTGTTCTGCAATTTTGTTTTAAATATTTCCTGTGGTTTTGAACTCTGATGTCACTGTAAATGTTTACTGAGTATTTTCTTGATCTTTTATTATTTATTTTTAAATATATTTAAATATTTCATTGTAGCTGATCTGTCTAGAGATATTTAAGTTCTGAGAGTACTTGCATATTTATTTGGTGACACTGTGTATGCCACTCTTAATAGCCTTGCTCTTGGTCAAACTGCCATTTATATTGATAGTAACAGTACACAGTAAGATTGGACACCCTTTGTTAAGGGCCTTAAAGTAGATGATAAACACCTTACAGTCTGTAAAGAAGAAGGCATAGCTAGTAAACCAGGTGTGTGTGTAAAACAAATCTCAAAGAGTGTGTGTGTCAGCTACATGGGCAGGGACACAAAGCACTGGTTGGACAGAGAGGGTGCTGGAGGTCTTGGCTTGGCCACTCAGCTGAGTTCTCAACCCTATCACTGTGCCAATGGGGAGTCTTATTGGGGATCTGGAAAAAGAGGCAGAAATCAGCCCTGGACTGACTGTGTGTGCTCTTAAGGGAAATTGTACTTGATGCAGAGAGCTACATCTGGAAATACTGTGTGTGTACCTGTCATCCTCCCAATGTATGTCTCCCCCACTGTTGCCAATGGTGAGGATTGGGACTCCTTGATTACTAGGTCAGCGGTGGAGCATCACATTTATTAACAGTTGTGGGAAGATTGTTTTTCTGCGTTGTGGGAAGATTGTTTTTCTGTGTTACTCTGCGCTTCTATTTCCACAGGTAGACTTACTTGTAAAAACTGTCTGTTTGTATTTTAAACCCTGCTGGTCCATAATCTTGTAGTTTAATTCACAGTGGTGGAAGAGCTGTGTAATCATGCAATATTTTAAACCTTAGTCATTTATTATTGCATGTTTTTCCATAAACACTGTTGCTAGCAAATTTCTGCATAGTCTGGTGCCTTAAACTGTAGTAAAAGGTCAGTAGTGAGAGAATTGCCTCTGCTCCTCTTTGTGCTTCAGTGCTTTTATATTCTGTTTGTCTTTTACCTGTTGAAAGTTGCATTGTTTGTCTGCCCCTTCCCCCACTAACACATTAAGCTAAAATTTCTGAAAGAGTTCCAGTATTGCCTTTATTTGAATGTATACCTCTCTAGCTAGCCTGGTTCTTCTTCTTCTCTTTCGACTGTTCCCGTTAGGGGTCGCCACAGTGGATCATCTGTTTCCATTTCTTCCTGTCATTTGCATATTTCTTTGTCACACCAACCGTCTGCATGTCCTCTCTTACCATGCCAATAAACCTTATCTTAGGCCTTCCTCTTTTCCTCTTACCTGGCAGCTCCATCCTTAGCATCCTTTTCCCAATATACCCATCATCCCTCCTGGGCACATGTCCAAACCAATGCAATCTCGCCTCTCTAACTTTGTCTCCAAACCGTGCAACCTGAGCTGACCCTCTAATATACTGATTCCTAATCCTGTCCATCCTTGTCACACCCAGTGCAAATCTTAACATCTTTAACTCTGCCACTTCCAGCTCTGACTCCTGCCTTTTTGTCAATGCCACCATCTCCAACCCATGCAACATTGCTGGTCTCACTACCCTCTTGTAGACTTTTCCTTTCACTCTTACTGGTACCCGTCTGTCACAAATCACTCCTGACACTCTTCTCCACCCATTCCACCCTGCCTGTACTCTCTTCTTCACCTCTCTTCCACACTCACCATTACTCTGAACTGTTGATCCCAAGTACTTAAATTCATCCACTTTTGCCAACTCTACTCCCTGCATCCTCACCATTCCTCTATCCTCCCTCTCATTCACACACACATTTTCTGTCTTAGTCCTGCTGACCTTCATTCCTTTCCTCTCTAGAGCATATCTCCACCTCTCCAGGGTCTCCTCAACCTGGTCCCTACTCTCAATACAGCTCACAATGTCATCTGCAAACGTCATAGTCCATGGGGCCTCCTGTCTGATCTCATTTGTCAACCTGTCCATCACCACTGCAAATAAGAATGGGCTCAGAGCTGATCCTTGATGTCATCTCATCTCCACCTTAAATGGATCTGTCACTCCCACTGCAGACTTCACCACTGTCACACTACCCTTGTGCATATCCTGTACAACTCTTACATACTTCTCTGCCACTCCTGACTTCCTCATACAATACCACAACTCCTCTCTAGGCACCCTATCATATGCTTTCTCCAAGTCCACAAAGATACAATGCAACTCATTTTGAAATTCCCTATATTTCTGCATCAACAGCCTCATAGCAAACATTGCATCTGTAGTGCTGTTTCCCGGAATGAAACTGGTTGGCTTTCCCCAATCCTCACACCCTAATTGCTGGTGTTGTTTAATAAGGCTATGCCTGTGGCCTCCACCCCTTATGATAATCTGATTTCCAAAGTCCCTCCTTTCCCTCTTTCACTGCCATTGACTGTTGAATAAGCTATTTATGTACTCTTCCCACCCAGTTTTCCAGAGACCCATGATAGAGTGTGCACCCAGCAAACCAATATTGCTCTTCAGTAAGCCTCCTTTACCACATATTGTCTCTTGCTCAGTTTCCAGGAGCTTAGCAAAGCCTGGAGTCCTAGCCTGCATTCAAGTAGTGTCTTACTTGTATCCAGTGCAATCCAGGCAAAGTTAAGATCCTTTGATTGCTAAATTGCACTTGTTATTTTGAGTGATCACTACTGTTTCCTGCTTTTATGTGTGCATTTCACTGATTTTTTTAACAAAAACAATTTGCACTTCCCTGCACTGTTACTGCTGCAAGACTGTCTTCTCTTGACGTTGCACTCAGCAAGTGGTTTCCAGCTAGTTGTTTAAGTGGACTGTGGGAGCATTGCACTTGTGGGTCTCTTCTACTGTGTTATTTACATTAGGAGGGCTGGGTATATTCACCTTGTGGCAGGAGGTGTTTGCCTGGTCTATCTGAGTTAGGAAATACACAAAAGTCCTTTTATTGGCCAGAGGGCTCATTAGTTAGTTTTCTGTTTTTTTCTGTGCTGCTAGAATTTGTGCATGTTTGCATGAGTTAGCAGTGCTCTGTACAGTGGCAAAAACCTAGAAAGAACAATTTATAAAATTGTACCATATAAAGCAGCAATATAATCCAAATACCTTATGCTCCAACAAGCTTAGAGCAGCTAGTTGGGAGTCAAGTGGCAATACCTACAGATTTAGTTGAATTCAGTATTGTGTAAACATTAAAGTTAGTAGAATTTACTACTGTTTAGTATAATCTGCTCTGATATAGCACCCTTAAAAGTCTTCTAATTCCAATACACTACAACCTTGTATCTCACAAATCAAAGGACAGGACAGTATGGCTATGCAATTTCCTAACTTCTCTGTAGCCATCTTGGTGGATGTGGGCATCTTGAGACAATGTAGCAATTGTCTCATGTTTACTGACAACCACTTAATCCTTAAAGAAGCTGACACAGTATGTGAGTGGTGTACTTGCATAATGACACTGGAGGCTAAACTCTTGCATGCAATGCACATCAAGTTGTCAAAACCAAGCACACAACACCCACCTCACACAGTACACAGCAAACACATAATCTAATGTATTCTGAGGCACATCGATTTGTCAAAACCAAGCACACAACACCCACCTCACACAGTACACAGCACACACATAATCTAATGTATGCTGAGGCACTTAAAAACAATCTTCTTAAACAACAAAGATTGCCTAGATCACTCGTTGTCAAAGCTATACCTCAGCAAGCCCAAAGGCACTCAGAAAAAACACCTCACACCAAACATGTCACTCTCAGTGGAGCCCCAAACACTAAGCCCCTAAGGCAAGGAAACACACTTCCCATGACTCTTGTCATATGATATTCCATTATAAGCTATACTGATGCCCCTACCAGGCTGAACAAGAATAAGATAACTGTTAGTTGTATACCTGGAACCAGGATCTGCAAAGTCATTACATCACACATACCAGTGTGATTCCATCATAGTCCATGTAGTTTTAAATGACCTGATATGTACCTCCCTTGACTATATGAAGAGAGACATTATGGAGCTTTCAGTCTATGTCTCTCAGGCTGGTCTGAGCCTTGCACTGAGCAGCATATTACTATCACTGAAGATAATGCCACAGTATGAGCAAATAATGATTGATTTAAACAACTGGAAGTCTTTTTGGTGTCATTCTAAGGGGATCCAATATTTGTTACCTTGGGAGGACATGGAAAACAGACCAAGTTGCTTTGCCAAGAAGAGTCTGCACCTTTTCCCTCTAGGCTTTTGAATATTGACTAAAACTTTATTCACCCCATAGTACCTTTTTTAGGTAATGCCAAATTGACAAACAGAATAGTTGTGTAAAATCTTACCATAACCATATATGTCCTTCTCTTCTATATGCTGCAGTATTCATAACATGAGGGAGTCCGCCTCCGTCTGACTCGTATGGCCGGCCAGTATACCAAAGTCTAAATGCTACTGCAAGGTATGTATGACAGTGGATATCACTCAGGGTACATCGGCCATAAAGAGATGTCGGGTATAAAGTAGACATCAGCACATACCTACCTCAGAAATGAATGTCGCAAAGCACCAGCCTGATAAAAGTGAGCAACATGTAACCAGGGAGCAGGCAAACATCTGGGGGAAGGCAAGGAGGAAGCAATACTGCAGCATATAGAAGAGAAGGACATCTATAGTTATGGTAAGATTTTACACAGATATTCTATGTCCTTCCATTCATATGTTGCAGTATTCATAACATGAGGGAGAATGCCACAGCTCATGCAAAGGAAGAATTGGGAGGAGGAGCAGAAACATCTTCCACAAAGCCATGGAGAATAGCTCTGGTGAACCTCACTCTGGACTTAGAAATCACATCCAGTTTGTAGTGCTTGGTAAAGGTATGCACAGAGGACCAGGTAGCTGCATCCAGGATAGAAGCTGTATCCAATCCTATAAAGAAGGCCCAAGAAGTGGACACAGCCTTAGTACAGTGTGCCCTTACAGGGGAAGACAGATCCTTACCATTGACTGAATAGCAGAAAGAAATGGCTTTAGCGATCCAAGATGAACTAGCGTGCTTGGAAACACGTTGGCCCAGAGCCCTTGAGTGATAGGAGACAAACAATCTCTCAGACTTACGGATGGGCTTGGTTTTGCACAGAGTACCTGAGCTGTATGTGAATGTCCAAGGTATGGAGAATCCCTCTCACTGGAAGATTGGGGAAATGGGAAGAAGGGAGGGAGATTGATATCCTTATTTAAGGATATCTCATTAACCACCTTGGGCATGAAGGATGGGTTAGTCATAAGGGAAACCCTGTCCCTATGAAATACAGTGAAGGGACAAGATGCCATGAGGGCTTGCAGCTCTGAAACCCTTTAGGCAGAGATAACAGCCACTAGGAGAACCATTTTCCATGTGTAGTGTTGCAGGGAAGATGACATTGCCGGTTTGAATGGGACTAGGGTAAGTATTTCCAGGATACAGTTGAGATCCCAAGGAGGATGTCAGCACATACTAGCACTGGTTTCCTTGGTGGCCTCATGGGAAGGATGCATTTTAAGAACAGTTTGAATTCCAACCTGGAAGCCAAGGGAAGAGACATAGGTAAACATGCCGAAATGACAGACAGATGTGCCTTAACTGAGGAATATGACAAACCACTCTTAATTAATTCACACAGGTAAGACAAGACCATTGGCACCTTGACAGACAGTAGTTTCAAGAGTTTTTTAAGACACCAGAAGGAAAACCTCTTCCATTTGGAAACATAGGATTTCCTAGTAGTGGGTTTTATGGCCACCTGCAGAATTTGTAGCACATCCTCAGTGTAAAGGTGTCTAAAGGGAATTAAAACCCTATCACCCACATAGTCAAATTTGTGGATGTACCAGAGTTCCCTTGTCCTGTGTGAGTAAGTCCATCCTCAGGGATAACTTGTGGTGATTGCCCTTAGCTAAATGTAGAAGGGGGAAGCAGTGCTGTCTTGGCCAAAAGGGGGTCACCAGTAAGATTTTTGGCTGTTCCCACTGAGTTTTCAGCAGAACCTTCTGAATGAGTGGGGAGGGGAGAATGTGTACAGAAACATCCCCTTCCATGGAAAGGACTGAGCGTCCACCTTCCATGCCCCAGGATGTGGAATCTGGCACAGTACTTGAGAAGCTGTCTGTTCATAGGGGAGGGAAAAAGATCTATCTGAGGGATACCCCATCGATGGGCAAGGTCCAGAAACACCTCACTGTTCAATATCCACTCATGGGACTGAGTAATGGGCCTGCTTAGAGAGTCAGCCATCACATTCTGAGCTGAGAGAATGTAAACAGCTTAGTGGGAAACCTGACTCTTCTGGGAAATCTCCCAGGTGTATAATGCCAGTCTGCACAGGATGTAAGATGTTTTCTCTCCCTGCTTGTTGATGTTCCAGAGGACTGTGGTATTGTCTCTGAACCACCTTAGGACCCCTGTTGAAATCCTGGACTTGAAGATTCTGAGGGCAAAAATCAAAGCTCTCATTTCCTTTATGTTGACATGTTCCTTTATATGAGGAGGGGACCTCACATCTCTGACCTTCCAATTTCAAAGAGTCGCACTCCATCCTGTGTCTGATGCATCTGTGTACAGATCTTGGGTGGGTGAAGGGGTAGGCCCGGGTTTCTGGTCACCCGGAAAATCCACTGCTCTAACTCCCTTGTCAAATAGGGTAGGAGGGGAACAACAAATTCCAGAGGGTGAGAATGTTGCTTCCAAACTGTTCTCAAGATCCACTGAAAGTTCTTCATGTGTAGCCTGGCAAAGGGAAGCATTGGAATAGTTGAGGCCATAGGTTTATAGGTTGGTACTAGGCTATCAGCCCTAGGGCCTATACAAGCCTAGCCATAACAATTCCCTGGCTATTTCTTCCCACACTATTTACTTCCCTGGTCCCCTATCTATCAGGGCGAATGACATGATCCCCGGGGTGAATTTCCTTTCTCCCATCCAATCGTCAAGTTTCCTTTTGAAGAGGGCCAAGGAGGCGCTCTGCTTGACATGTATGGGCAGTCTATTCCAGAGTCTGGGGAGTCTCTAGGTCAGGAACCTATCCCTCCAGCGTATTTTGTTTATTGTGATGACAAGGTTTAGATCCCTGGTGCGTGTGGCTCTGAGGGATTGGGATTTTTGAAGTGTAGCATGTCCAACAGCTTTGGGTTTGACATGGCCTTGTATGTTAAGCAGAGATCACCTCTGAGTACACAATATGCGATAGAGTATAGCTGGAGTTTTTTTAAGGTGGTCAGCATGAACTCCAGGAGGCACAGGAACTCCATGGTGGTCAGGGATTGAAGGTCCTGGAAATAAGAGGTGAGAGACAGGATCTTTTCCTGCAATCATTGCACTTGTCAGGATCCTGCACCCCAGGAAGACATGATCTTGGGAGGGGGTCAGAGAAAACATTTGGAAGTTGATGGTAAACCCTAACCCTCTCAGAAGTGATACTGTGTAAGAAAGATTGTCCAGGAGTACTTCTGGTGAAGGAGCCTGAAGGAGAAGGTAGTCCAAGTATGGAAATATCTGTATGCCCTGCAGTCTGCACTGGGCTATAACAGGGCCTAAACATTTTGTGAATACCCTCAGTGCCATAGATAGTCCAAAGGGCAAAGCACAAAACTGAAAATGAGAGGAAGTCACAGAAAAGCGAAGGAATTTCCTGAACTGTTTGGTGAATGGCGAAGATAGGAATCTTTTATACCCAGTGACACCACGAAGGCCTAAGGAAGAATCAGAGAGAGTAGAGTAGGTAGTGTCAGCATGCAAAAGACTGGAACTTTCAGAAAGAAGTTTAAATGGGACAGGTCTAGGATGGGACACCAAGGGCCATCCTTTATTGGGACCAGAAACATTCTGGAGTAAAATCCTTCTCCCTTTTGATTAGGTGGCACCTCCTGGATAGTGCCCTGAGAAAGAAAAGAGGAGAGGACTAGTGGAAAGAATTCCATTTGGTCCTGTGGAGGTTGTGGGATTGCTTTGAAGGTAGGATGGGTTTCCCATACCAAGAAGTAACCTTGGTCGAATGGAGGGGACCAAAGAGTCCTGGGTAATCTGTTTTGAAGATGGGAGGGAAATAGAGAGGTGAAGAGAAAGGGGGGTAGATGGGGCTTCTGAGAGGGCATGGAGGAAGCAGATTTAGAAAGAGCCTGCCTCCTAGCATCCCTTTTACTTTTTGATAGGAGAGACTTAGTTGCCTTCCTAACAAAGGTGGTTCTGGCTGGGTAGTTTCTCTGGAAGCAGGGGACGGGAGAGACAAATATGTTTTAAATCCTGTAGTTCCTTCCCCTTTTACTGAAGAGTTTTAAATAGCTGTGCAGCTGCAGTGTCAAATAAGGCCTTGTTGCCCAGAGGGACATATATGAGCTTAGCTTTGATATCATCTGGTAAGGGTTGTAATCCAAGCCATGAATACGGTCTCAGGACTGAGCCAATAGCTACAGCCCTAGATGAAGCCTCCACTGCATCATAACTGCATTTGATGGAGTGCCTAGTAACCTGGGAGCAGGAGTTAAGAATGCTGGAAAGCTTGACTTTGTTGGGGGCATCTGGAAGTTCTGACAGGAGTTTCACTGCATCTGCCGAAAGAGCCAGGGAATATTTGGCCATGTCGGTCAGATAATTTATTGCCCTAAAGGCTAAGGTTGCAGATGTATACACTTTTTCCCCAGCCTCTCCATATTCTTGCTTTCCATATCAGGGGGAAGCAGAGAGGTGGAGGGTAAAGGTTTGGAAGCTTTATCTGCTGCCACTAAAATAGTAGCTGGGTCAGCTGACGGTGCCTTAAAAAGAAACGTGACATCCCCAGGCACCTTGTAAATTCTATAAGGGTGCATGGCGGCTGGAGGCTGGGAACCTGGGCACTTGGAAGCTGCAGTGAAGGCATCCAAGATGGCCGGCAGGACTGGAGGGATGGCTGAAGGATTAGGGGATTCCATCTGTAAGAGGTCATATTACCTCTTTTGAATCTCAGAAACCTGGCACCAATCCCACTTAAAGAAGTCCTTCATTTTCAAAATGGTCTCTCCAAAGGAAATATCCTCCCTAGGGGATTCTGTACCATTAGATTCCTCCTCTGGGGAGGCATAACCCATAGGAGAAGCAATCTGAGTGGAATAGGCAAGAAATGCATCCTCTGATGAATCATCCTCTTCAGAAGTGACATCCTCTGCAGGCCTCTTCAAAGGGGTAGAAGGAGAAAGGGCCTATGCCAGAAAAAAATGAGCTGTTGTCTGGTGGACAGCCATGAAGGCATTAAAGAGGCTTTGGGTAAAGGCCTGCCAGTCAGGAGTATGATCAGAAGCCTGTTCCTGAGGAACCAGGGAAACAAGTTTAGTTTTTTGTTTCTTTTTCTTTGGAGCCCCAAGAGCCATGCGATGAAAAGAAGCAGGGCCTGATGTCAGGTGCCATTCCATGATGTCCATAAGAACATCCTCATGAACCGCAATCTGTGTCACACTGCACGGACCTTCAGAAATAACCAGCCGTGGTTCCCCCCCGGCACCCAAATCGGATGCCTGCGAATCTCTCTGGGATGTGCCTACAGATTCCTTGATGGCTTCCACCATGATACCCATTGAAGGCAGCTCTGCAGATTCCAAAATGGCATCCGGGCCTTCATCAGTCTCGGGAGGGATGCCCGGAGTAGAGAAAACAGCTGTGGGATCAGGCTGAGGCTTCTTGGCCTTCTTGAGTTGCGGTTCTTCTGAAGGGTCTGATGTCGGATCCATGTCTCGAGCTAAGAGCATAAGATGATGATTCTCTAAATATAACCTAAGGGACACTAGGTGGCTATGAAGTGTTTTAGGAACAAAGACTTTGCAGATACCGTAGGATGTGCGATCGTGGTCTGGGCCTAAGCAAAATAAGCAAAGCTCGTGGGAGTCTTTATGTGGAATCTGCCTTCCACACTGACACTTGCCCTTCCTAGCTGGCATGTACTCACTAGAAAAAACAACACAGTAGCCAAAAGGAAAAGAAAAAACCCCAATGGGATACTTAACTGAAGCACAAAGGTGAGTTTTTCTCAGGTAAGGGATGACCAGAGCTGGCAGTTGGACAGGCGGCAGAAAAGTTCTGAAGTAGGTACGTGCTGACATCCGCTTTATACCTAATGTCTCCTTATGGCTGACGTATGTTGAGTGATGTGCACTGCCGCACATACCTTGCAGTAGCATTTAAACTTTGGTATACTGGCTGGACGTACGAGTCAACCGGATGCAGACTCCCTCATGTTATGACTACTGCAGGATATGAACAGAAGGATGTCTACCAACACAGAAAAATCGGGTCTACTTTATATCATCAAAAAATCAAAATCTCAAGCGTGGACATCAGGGAAAATGCAGGAAGTCATAATTATTTTTTTTGGATCGCAGTACAGTGGAGATCAGGATATTTGTCCTTTCCTCACTGTAGTACGATCTCGGAGTTGGAAAATATATTTAGCGGGGGAGGGGGGGATAGAGATTTCGACATTCTGCATTTTTGCTGATGTCAGCGCTCGAGATTTTGATTTTTTGATGATATAAAGTAGACCCGTAAAATCAACTCAACTCAACTAAACCTCAAGGTGTGATTGCTCAATGCCAGGAGCCTAAAAAAAGGAAATACACTCCCTCCAAGCCCTCCTCACACTCCAGAATACCTACATCTGTGCAGTTGCCAAGACATGGTTTAAAGCAACAGGGAGTACCCCGGCAGTACAAGGATTCAGTGCTTTCCACACTTTTAGAACACTAGCTGCACAGAAAAGTCCTAAAGGAGGAGGTGTCTCATTATACATCAATAATAAGCATACCTCTAGGGTGGTCAGACTGGATAACACACTGGAATTCCTCCATGTGCAGATCACTACAGACAAAATCCGGTACCAAATCCTAATAAGCTATAGGTCACCTTCATGTCCGAAGAAGTTGACAATGCATACTTGGACCTATCGGAGACATTTACCATCCAACCTAACACCCTAATCATAGAAGACTTTAATTACCCCTCTGTAGACTGGAAATCCTACACAGCCTCAAAGCTACAGTCACTGAGATTACTGGACTTTGTAAATACAAACAGTGAAGACACCCACTAGAGGCTCCAACATAATGGATCTCATGCTTACAGATATGGGAGAACGCTGCGTCCCCCCGAATGTCTCATCCTCCCTAGTAAGGTCCAACCTTAAAGCTGTCTCCTTCAAAATCCAAATCAACTTCATAATCCCATTAAAACCAGTTAACACTTAGGAACTATTCCAAAGCAAATTACCTTTTATTAAGCAATGTATAATCAAAATTCAATGCCTCTCCAAACCCAGAGAACACAACAGCATATGCTGAATTGCTCACAGAATTCTGTACAACCATGTCAATGGCTGTATAGAGGCTGTTGTACCTACCAGAAGTAAGCCTAGGCTGTGCCCTAGAAACAAACCACCCTTGTGGCATCCCAAATTAAACAGGATATACAACAAAAGGGAAAAAAATTATGGAAACTCTCTCATCAAAGTAAACAGGCAACTAACAGGGTTAACTAGATCAAGCAAAGCCAACTTTGAGGTTAAGACAGCCTCCCAGGTGAAAGATAACCATAATGTCTCCTACAGCTATATCAGAAACTTCAAGGGCAGCACAGAGAAATGTGCTGAATTGGTAGTTAATGATGCCACACTCACTGAGCCTGGTGATATAGCAAATCTGTTAGCTGACAAATTCAGTTACAAATTTACCCCCACACGCACACACACCCAAGCATCCCCTCAAAAATACCCTCAAACATAACCCCTCCACCTAAACCTAGGGAGCATGTACTAGCTGCACTCACTAAAGCCAAGAACATGGCCTCAATGGGCCCTGAAAACATCCCAGGATGCCTCCTGAATAGCCTAAAATATGACTTATCAGGACCCCTGGAGTCATTATTTAACTACAGCCTTAAAACAGGCTTTGTACCACATGAATGGAGGACTGCAATTGTCATCCCCCTTCATAAGGGAGGACCTTCAACAGATCCTGTAAACTACAGACCCATTAGTCTGACTACTATTATTTGCAAAGCCATGGAAATAATTATCGTGGAAATTATCAGCAAGGACATAGAAGACCTCCATATACTGGATCCATCCCAGTTTGGGTTTGTCAAAGGAAGGTCATGTTTACTGAATCTGGTGGACTTCTTTGAAAAGGTCACTATGCAATAGATTACAGGAAAATGGTGCATACTGCCCACCCAAGTCTGGCTAAAGCATTTAAAACAATACTCCACTTCGTCATTGTCAATAAACTTATGGAACTAGGTATAAACCCCTTTATAACACACTGAATAGCTATCTGGCTCACTGACAGGACCCAGGAGGTTAGAATCAATAAGGTCACCTCCACAGAGTGGAGTCCCCCAGGGCTCTGTGCTGGACCCACTCTTCTTTGGCATCTACTTCTCGGATTTTAAAGCCACTGTTAAAGGCCCATGACTGCAAAATGGGAGCAGTCACCGAATCCTACTAAGATGAGAGCACCCTTCAGGAAGGTCTAATACAGACAAACACTTGGTACCAAAATCACAACATAAAACTCAATACCAGGAAATGTGTTATAGTACCTTTTGGAAAGTCTAACACCCCATATAACTGCGTCATCAATAAAACACCCTTAAAATGTGATTCAGTAGTCAGGGATCTGGGAACTCATGTAAACAATAACCTAGCCTTTGACCAGCATGTGTCCAAGGTAGAAAGAAAATCCTTCTATGTTGCGTAACTTATAAGCAAGGGCATGGCATCTAGGTCCAGAGAGGTCATCATACCACTGTACTCGGCCTTCATCAGACCCTTCATAGAGTATAATGCCCCCTTAGGTATGTAGCTGATCAGACACATGCAACAACTGGAATGTCCACGAAGGTCCTGGACACTATTTTGATGAACCTTTTCCTCATCTGCAAAACAAACAGTATGCAAACTACTAGATTAAAAGACCTAAATTTTGCTTGTGACATAAATAGGACATGTTGGAGACTCAGATGTTTCTCAGAGAATTCCCATTCTCTGGAACAGGCTCCCCATCCATGTAAACCAGAGTTCCTCCCTATCCCTTTTTAAGTGCAACTTGGATCAATGAATGGGTAATCAGAAATTCACCCCTGGTCTGGCTCCTATGTCTCTTATAGAGGCAGTCAGTAAATCTCCACCTATATAAATCAAATGTGTGGGTCATATTTGGGTTGCATGGCTAGGAGTATAATGGCCATAGTGGTTGTTAGCTTTGTATACACCTATGAATCTAAATACATATAAGACACTTTGGACTAGCTAGTCAACCTGCATGTTTTAGGAGGTTGGAAGACAACTGAGTATCTAAAGAAAAGACATGGACAGAACATATATTTTCTTTTATTTTGGCAGAGAGCTTTTCCAGCATTGATTCATCTTATTGCAGGCTTTTGTTGCACAACAGTCTTACTTGATGTTTTTCTAAACATAGAGTCATACTAAAAAATATTCAGTCGTTTATGCTTTATCACTCTGAAACATTATAGAAATCATTTTAATTTTCCAGACTGTCACCTGAAACACTGCTACGTTTTTGTCCAGTAAACCCTGCTGTCACATTTTTTCACTAGTACAGTGCTGCTATGTTCCTCAAATTAACCCAGCTAGAACTAGTGCAATTACATCTTTCCGTAAGGAAATGAGATTTAGAAATATTTATGAAGTGCCTTGTATGACACCTGGAAGCACATAATATATTTTTATTAGGGTATCTTCACTACATAGTACTGCCAAAATAAAATGCCAATTCCTAAAGTTTATGATGTCCTGATCAGTGTATTTTTCTTATTTACTTGCCCATAAAATGAATGTCATAAAGTCCTTACCATGTTCCTAATAGTCAGACATGTTCAGGGTTATTTTCAGTATTTCACAAGTTCAGAAATCAAGAATATATAATTCCTAAAATTGTGTGTGTATATATATATATATATATATATATATATATATATATAAAAAAAACACATATGCATATGCACACATACATAAATGCCGATAGAAGAATAAATGCACACATATACTACTTTTCTGTTTCAAATCCCCTATTGCTCCTGGTTCTAAATATAGGGTTGCGTAGTGCAGAGTAAATGTCACCTTATTATACTAAACATTTATCTATGACAAAAAGTGTCCTTGAAACACAAAGGAGTTTCTCATAAAATCATTTCAGCTTTTAAAGAAGAAATTCTAAAATACATCTCTGCTTACTGCAAGTATACAACAAAGAAAATGACAGCAAATAATAAAACTATTCTAGTGTGCATTTTATGTACTTACTAATACAGTTTGGTAGTGGATTAATTTCCTTAAAGCCACTTAACAAACAATTTTGCAAGTTCTATGAATTCAAACTCTCCGTATTGCTCCTAATGAGTGCCGCACACATTTGCTGCATTTTCTCTGACTCTCTCATTTTTTGTCCACTTACAAAAAGCAAGGCTATTATACCAGTTTCCTTCTTTGCCTCTACATACCATGCAACTATAAATACCTGTTCCACTTCCCATTCTTTCTTCTGTGTGTTAATGCAGCTGTATCCCTATATTGCCAGCTTTGGTGGGCCATCTTCACTAAAGCCTTTTTGTCACTGGGGCACATATTTAACCAAGATGTACAGCCTTGTCATGCTTTTAATTTAATAATTAAACTACAAAATAACTCAATGCTTCTATGTCACAATGCTTCCCTAGTCCATTGGATCAGTTGTGCTGGCTTACAACTTTTCGGTTGATAACTAAGGGACTGAGTCTGTGGCTTCTTCACAAATGCTTGTCATGACATGACTGTTCACAGTTCAACCAGAGATCAAAAATATCTCTTAAGAGTCAGCATGCCCTTTCCTTATTAGCAGTAGAAGGATAATGGAGTACAGTCCCCTGAAATGGGATACAGTGGCCTCTTTCCCCACACAAGAATATACTGCGCAAGTGAACTTGTGTGTGTCTATTAATGTAGCTGTGTATATGTGTGTTAGTGTGTGTATGCTAGGTTTACATTGACAATATTAATGGACAGTGTATCAGTGTGTGTGTGTGTGTGTGTGCGCATGTGCGTGTGTGTGTCTGTGTGTGTGTGTGTGTGCATGTGTGTCGGCACATACACAAATCTTAATCTATACTTTAAGTGAAGGTTAATTAGCTGAATCAGACATTAAAATCAGCATTTCCCAATGCCTCACTGTATCTTCCTGCTAGCGAACTTTCACTTTGAAAACCCTTAAAGAGCTTCTGATCCTACTCGGTAACTCCTTATTTTTACATTGGAACTAATAAATTAGAAATATGTTACATTCATTTCAGAGTGTTGTTGTTGTTTTTTTTTTGTAATATGGCATAACTATAGTCAGGATTCAGAAATAAGCCAACTGAGATGGGGTAAGACTGCAGCCAAAAAGTTCCTCTAAAGAGACCTCAGAAACCAGCTAATCTGCATGTCTGTAAATCATTTTGTAATTACTGCAAGTGCTAACAAGCACTTTGCTGTGATAATCACTGCCAGCAGTCTATGCATTGCATTGGTACATGCAACCCTCTTATTCACTCCTTCACACACATGCACACATCCTCTCAGTCTGCAACATCCCTTTTCCCAGACCCTTGCAGTCAGTCATGAAAAACCAATATGCATACATGCTTTGGTGTTGGTGGATAAACTATTCTGCTCCATTAAAGCAAAAGATTCAACATAGAATGTCATGATCTTGAGTCATTGCCAGTAATCACGGAGAAGTCAGACAACATTCCATAAAGAAGGACAACAGAAGAAAGGCAAAGAAGGTGAAATGGACCTAGTAAAACATAAAAATAAAGCATGTCATGGAATGCCTTGTATAATATTGCCCTTAATGGACCGTTATTAACAGGTGCTGATATGGGAATGGCAGGAGTTGTAATAAAATGGTATTCTGGAAGCTGTAAGTATCGTGTAAATACAACAAGACAGAATGAACGGCTAAGAAACACAGAATAAAAGGTCAGAGAGAAAATAATATCTCGATAGTCAACCATACCACTATACAAAATTTTACCAGTCAGCACAATGTCACCACTTTTCATAAAATTCATACCATTTAAGAGTCACATACCAGCACTGACAGCTGGGAAAACAGGGATACAGTCACCTGACCAAATGAACAACATGTTTTATAAAGGCACAGCATTGCAAAGATATCACTCACTGACAAGAGAGCTATTAAACTTCTTTTTCACAGGATAAATGATTCACAAGACACTGTACCTCCTGTAGTATTTCGGAAAAATAGAGACCAGACTGGCTACTCTGATGTTAAATGCTTGGAAGCAGTTTTTGCTCCACTGCAAGATACCATTCATTGTTATCGACATTCAGGCATCACTTGTGACATGATTTACTCAATTACTATATTCAGATTTAAGTGCCTTAGTGAGTGTTCCTTGGCTGTATAGAAAAGCAAGCTTAATTGGTACAGGACACTAACAAAGTACTAAAGCAAGCTTAACTGGTACAGGACACTAATAAAGTACTAACTCCAAACCAAGGTTTGTCTTACTTTATTTCTCTGCTTTTTTGTATCAGAAAGTATATCAACAATTACAGACTTTTTTCTCCTGACTGGGTAAGCCCACTAGACACAACTGTCCCTTTTCACGAGTGCCGCAGGAGTACTGCAAGGTGGCACAACAGTGGGGAATGGGTATGAACTCAATTGATTTTGTCAGTATTTTATGTTTGATATTTTTGAGTTTAGATATTTTTATCAATATTTTGTGTTTAGATACTTTTGAGTTAAATTACTTTAAGGAGACCCATAGAACCTGTTTATTGGAAGGGACCAAGAATGCCATGATTAAATATCTACCCTTAGAGGGACAGCTTAATAAACAGTCTGAATGAACTTTAAATGCCATAGCAAATTATGTTCTGTAGCTACAAATAGTACAATACAAATACTTTATATGTATATTACATACTAGCTCTAATTACATTTGGCTGAAGATTATTTCATTTTCCAGTGTCTAACTGCAAGTTTTCTATTAATATTATGCTTGTTCACAACATATTTAACCATCATGCAAGTGTAAAGGGCTTTTCTACCTCATCATCAATCATATTTTTCTTGAACAGAACAGCCCTTGCATGTAGTTGTCTTGTAGTCCTGTAGCAGTTAGGTATTGCTGTTGTCTACAACCACAATAAAATTAAATTGTTAATAAAATATTAGAATGCATGCATTTTCTGTGGCACTAATAGTCTCTGTTCATGAGTCACCTTCACCTGAGTGTGATGTCATGTCAGGACCTTGCAGAGAGCTATCTGGTGCCTACATCCACATATGGCAGCAGCAGACACATTATGTGGTCTGTATAGGTTGTAAAAGCAAAGTGGTACAGCTGTGTTAAGGAAATACATCCTACACAGGTTAAGCACACTACTACACTAAATCCCAGAGCACTTCTAGTCAGCAGCTGTTCACTGATTCACTACCATTGTGTCCTGACACTGCTACTGCCAGCTATGCATGGATTTAGCACTGATTCTCTGAGGTGTTGATCAATCTGATAAAGATTTTCGTTATTGAACAGTGTAATACTCTCCAATGAAGATTGCACAGGTTTGGGTGTTCCACTGTTGTTTTGGCAACGGGTGTGGGCATGGCATCATTGATGTACAGCCAAGTGTCCATATACATAATACATTACAGTGGCATATAACACATAAGATTACAATAGCTCATACAATAAACCAATTTATGTATAGTAGTTTTTCTCTACTAGTGGATCGAGCATAGCGTAGGCAGGCAGGTGTTATGCTATATCAGAAAGCTACTTTTCAAGTTATTTCTTGTAATATAAAAAATTGTTTCCACACAATATAATCCATGCTGAGTGTGTTTGACTACTGTATAAAGCATAGTATTCATATGAAATAAGACTGCATTTTTTAAATTAAAGAATAAAAAAAATTGAATTCTATACACACTATATTACAAAGTATTTGAAAAAAATTCTAATGTGATTCATCCCCCACTTACCCAACCATATCTGAAGAAACAAACTTTGCAAAGGTGTGATAGGCTAGATGAAATCATTATCTCCATGCAAGAAATGAAAAGCATATTTTTAATGGCACATTTCTCTTTCTTTTTGGGATGCCTGAATTTGTAATTGGTTATGAAATAAAAAAAAAAACCTTTGTACTACATCTGTGTTTGTTTCATGTATTACTCATATTATTTGCATGGCTGCCATTACATTTTTGAATGGGACTTCTTTTTTATTATTAACTTTATATTTGTTTGTAAGACTAGCATTATATTCTCCTTTGTATTTCTATTTTAGTTCAGTGGCATTCCATATTGCTGTACATGTGGGCCTGTTTCACTGACACTGTCAGCACCCATGTAGGCAGGTAACTATAATGCTAATGCTGGGCTGTGGTCAGGGCTTGCTACTCCACATCTTGGGGGAATATTAAACTACATTATAACCAAGGTCTCTGATAAGGCTGATAATGTTATCACTTTACACCTTGTACTTGAAAGGTGCATTATTCACTTCATTAGCAGTAATGGTGATCTTGAATACCTGGATCTATTTCAGCATGGGTTTCTTAAAGGTAAATCAACTCTGACTAACATTACAGAGTTCTATGTACAGACACATCACATGCCTTGGACGACGGTATTACAACAAGTGTAGTATTACGGATCTATTTCAGAAGGGTTTATTAAATGTAAATCAACTTTGACTAACCTCAGGGAGTTTTATGAACAGACATTGCATGCCTTGACTGAAAGGTATACCTATGCATCATCTACGAATAATACAATTAGTGCTGGGACAGTGGTATGTAAGTAAATCAGTGGTAAACAACAACTGTCCTAATTTTAAGTACAATAGTACTTTCTGTATTATAAGAGTCAGCTTAATAACCTAGAAAGTGTGCAAAGGTTTACTAAAACATCCTCCATATTTAAACTTAACTGTACAAGGCTAGGTGTATTGACTTAAACTTATACACCTTGCATTACTGTTGTACATGTGATAAAATGCTGTTTGCATAAACAGTATTTTATGATCTGTTTTTACAAGTCAGCTTGACTATATAGCCTTATCAAGGTAAACATTCATTTAGGAATAATCATTTTAAGTTACATATGAGTTAATTTAAAACTAAATTAATGCAAACGTTTGGCACTATAAAACTCTCAATGCTGTGAAATATAACACCATCATGAATCAGAGGCAATCAAAATGTAAAAACATTCAAGCAAGAACTAGATAGATAGGCTGAGAATTTGGTTTATGATCTTAAACTTGTGGATTCAAAACTCGTGGATGGTATTTCACCTAGACTACTGTGACTTAATTTATGAACCTTTGAAATTGGTGATCTCAGTCAATAACTAAAAAGAGTATGGTGAGGAAATCAGGATACTAAGCTACAGAGCCAAGACCATGGTCCTACTTGCTGACTTATTTATTCATTCAAAAACTTTTTTTTGAGCAAGTTGGTGGGCTGGTCTTCAGACCATGTTCAGCAATGAGCCAGGACAATTAGGTTATTGCAGACTTTCCATACATAGTGATCTTTCTGCGATACTGTACTATTCAAAGAATATAAAAACACATTTGTCAAAACAGGGCAGGACTGATGCTAGAGAAGGGAATGAATGCAACAGTTATCAACAATTAACAAACATACATACCGTTTAAGGATTATCCAAGTAAATAAATTGAGGTAATGTGGTCTGTGCAAGGATGAGCTAGCCGCTTGATGCTAAATGTTTAGCCAGTGTCAGTTGTATTAATTGGTGAGAAAATTATCTCTTTTTTGAATGTACTCAGTTGTTGAAGTTTCCAGATATTCTGAGGTAAGGAATTCCACTTCGTGTGAAAACTTAGAAAACTGTCTTTCTCCCAGAACCATAGCTAAATCATCTGACGCCTTGTGCAGTTCCCCAACCTGGTGCCCCCTCTATTGAGGAGCAAAACAAGAAGCCCTGCTACAGATTAAATGGAACAAACAGTTTGCTACAGTTTACTCACTCGTCATGACCCCTAACAGCATGTGTCCAGGAAAGCTGCTCTCTACAACCTGTTCTAGCTATGACTCTGCTTTCTCTTATTGTTTTTATGAAATATGGCCTTGAGAAGAAGACTGTAGATGAACATAGTATGTAGCTGGTTTGTCTGTGCTGTAGTTTATGTGCTAGTGGTAGACAGTAGGAGCAGTTTAGTAGTTTGTTCCTCAGCCAGTTAAGTACGAGTCACCCTGGTTGTTATTAGACTCCCACACACTCATCTTCCCAGGATAGGACATAAGGCCTTTGGCCATTCCATTCATCCCCCAGACTATTACTGAATTTGATGCCAGGGCCTTCATGATTCCTAAGGGAATCCTAGGGGGATCACTGCTGTTTTACCATCATCTGAATTGTTATTTTTTAACTTAATCCTACCCTATAGCTAAAAAGGACTACCCACCTAACTACCTTTAATAATATGTCCTAAGTAGTACTACTACAAACATACATACAACAGGGGTGTTGTGATGCTAGTAACAGAAGAAGGTAAATTGTTGCAAATGAGACCTATATCCATTTGAAACACTGCATCATCATATGAGTTGTTGAAGTACATTATGAGACAAGTGCACATTTTTGAATGACAAGTATTGCAAAGCCAGTTGTGGGGAATTAATTTAGTCTGAAAAGATCCATGTATGTTGCAGAAAAGAAAACAATTTATCCTGTTTTTTTAACAAATCACCCCAAGCCTTACCCCAAGCAAACTACTCAGCAGCAACACCTCTTCTAAGGCTACTACCTTTCACAGACCTACTAATACGCTTCATGCTAGTGAGTGGTCTTCCTTAGTACTTAATCCTGCTTACTGTGATAACCCTAAGAGTCACATAAGAAACACTCCAGGTTTCTAATCCCCCTAAAACAAAGAGTTAAAACATCTAGCACTGGATATCAAGGTGACTTGTTCTGGATACTCCCATTTCACTTGCTTTCATTTTACTTCATAAGTAAATACATTACATTGCTCACTTCCTGAACAATATTTCATTTACCCAGGTACACAAATATCTTACTGTTTTTGCACCTAAAGTTTGTATATGATATATTCAAAATGTACTTACTTGTTGGTGTGTCTTTGTATATGGTTTATTTTAACATCACGACAGAAGTGCACCATTCTTCAAAGAAGTCAAAATGTCAGATATAATTGTTACCTATACTTTAGGTATGGGGACTCATTACCTTTGAGATTATCATTAGTTTGGTTACATCTGTATATTACTGATGCCATCATTTTATTGTTATTTCTTATATACATGTTGAATATAAAGTTAATATAATGCAGGCTTGTTTAATTATTTGCATCTGTCTAGATAGTTTTCTTCTATTATTTGCAACAGTTCTTGCATTGCCTTTGCCCTGGGATGAGGCTAAAATACTATTTACTGTACCTCACACTTGCTGGAACAACAGCAAATACTGGGGATGGAAACAGTATGACCTTACACATAAATGAATACTTTATGTGGTATTTTACCAGGGTGCAGAGTTCAACACTCATGTTTTTTCTAAACACCAAATTACGGTCACAAAAAAAAAGCTACAAATTTTACGAGTGAGCTTCCATGATACATTTATGTTCATATGGCCCGATGACTAATACCTTGGCTGAAAAGTGTTATGTGACCAGCCTACTCATGTAGTTAAAAAATATAAAATAAATAAACATTTACACAAATGAATTACAGCATAACTTCAAATTATGTTTATGTAGTAAACCTGGACTTCATTTCAAGCAACATGGTAACATGAGGGACTTATTGGTCATGTCCTTGTTGCAACCACACTGTCTACAGATGTGAGATATATGCAATGCTCAACTTGTATTGCATTCTACACGACAGCATCTTCTGCAACATGCATCTATCACAGGATGGGAGTGGTCCAGACTATTTACTGTATCTTAGCATCAGATATCACTGTTGGCTTCTGCTCTTAAATGCTTAAATCTCTGGAAGCCTGTCATCACCCTGCCCATACAAAGGCCCTTGGTTATGTTTATAGCACTGGAAGCTATATGAATGCAATTAATGGTTGCCTCTTTTAAAGTGCAATGTGTCATAGATTACTTAGGTTCAGGCCTTAGCCTTATCTCCATTGTATGCGGTCAAGAAAGCTGTTTCTGAGAAATAAAACAGTACATTGATTTGCATTAATCTAAAGAAAGAACCATGAATATCAGTGTACCTACAAGAAAGTTCATTCTTAAATTAACAGAAAGCCAATCAGCCTGTACAATTGCAATGAAGTGGTGAAGCCTTTTTGTTTTACTAGAAATGAAGCAGGAAATGTGATGTTGTGCTACCTGTAAAATATGCAAGTTTCTAGAAGATGCTACACTAATAATGACTTTATAAAAGCTCCAAACTGTCAAAAAGTAAGCTTAATGAATTTACAAATGTTTTAACAGGTGCCTTGAATGTACACTACCACAGGATTTACATTCTGCTTGTATTGACTGGTCCCTATTCTTTCCTCCAAGTACTGTATAATTAATTTCCTTGAAAAAGCAAATCTAAGCTATGTCCAGACTGTGTCATTTCTTACTAGAGGGTCTAATATGCATTGCAAAGACATGCATCTGGAGCGTTTCTTCCCGGGCTACCGCTAAAAACTGGTTCATTCCAAGTTGGACTTTCCTGGTAAACAAATGTTAAACAAAATCAAATAAATAAAATGTGACTGGTACTGTTACTACCCATACAGATATTGAGATTTCTAATGTTGTACCTCTATCTCTTGTTGCTAACCCAGATCATTCTTAAGTAAGAACAATTATTTCTCTCCATCAAAGGGTTAAGATCAAACAACAGGTAGTTAACAAATTTTATACTATGACTTGTACCACTAGTGACAAAAGGTTCAGAAATACTGTAAGTTGAACAGAAATGTAAGATTATTACCAAAATCTCTTCTCTTGAATAACTGATGAACATATTCCAGCAAAGAGAATAAAGAAGGATTTAAGAAATGGTTTGCCGTGATAGAACAGCTCAGTTGCAAACAGGTATAACAAAAAAGGACACTGAAAACTTTATCAGAAATACCCCTCCACTTTTGATAAGAATTGTTTAAATGAAGCTATAAAGATCTGACAACAGAAGTTTGCTTTAAGAAAACTTAGTATGAGAAAATGTTGCCAGTAATGTAAAGGAGAAAAAAATAGGCCATTTTCAATTGCACCAACACACTGAAAAAAATCAGATTGGTATTCCATCTAGTTATCTTACCAGAGGACTAAAAACAGAGTACGTATTACAGATATTTTTACAAAGACATTTGCTGAACTGTGCTGAGTTAAGATTAGCATTCCTTTACCTGCTACATACTTAAGTATAGCTGATTACCATGTTATTTCTGTGGAACTAGTTTTGAATAGTCTATTAGGTATGAATGCAAATAATGCTGTTGGCCCTGATGGGATACCAGGAGTTTTCAGAAGAAATTACTTTTGTTAAAAATTTGTTTTCTTTATATTAAAAAAATGCAAAAGAAATAATATGGAGATGACTGGGGAAGTGAGTTATTAATTAAACAATTACATTGGCAGTTAAGATTGCAACTGAATAAAAAAAACATGGTTTAAATGAACACGTTTCAATTAGTAGTATTTTAAAATATAAATATGACCAAGTTCATAATTTGTGAACAATTCTTTTCTTGGTGTCGCTATGTATCTTTAAAAACTATTACTTGTAATTCAGTCATGTGCATTTGTATGTGTTAAAGGGCTGGGTACTGGATGTATAATTGTTCTGAAGAAGTCTTGAATAATTTGTAAAACAAATGCACAAAAAAGAAGTTATGTACTCACCATAACATTCCATCTGAGTAGTTCTACTTAATTTGTCTTCAACCTGTGGGAATACGGATCTGAGCCGGCAACTTCACAAGCATCTGCTCCGAGCTCCAAGCTCCTCCTCCTACCCATAATAAACCACCACCACCTTCCTTCCCTCAGATAGAGTTTGCTGCACCCTAAACCAAAAACACTGACCCAATATACCTTACCACACACAACTTTTGCAACCTCATGAAACATAGGCCAAAGCTGCTAAAGGGTGCTCTGCTACATGCCAAGATGGTAAGGCCAGGGGGAAGGAGGGGGGATGGTGGAAAACAAATGAAGTAGAACTACTCAGATGGAATGTTATGGTGAGTGCATAACTTCTTTATCTGAAGTAGTTTACTTCATTTGATCTTCAACCTGTGGGACAGAGTCCCCAGCTACTTATACACCTGGGTGGCCCTCATGGAAGGATATTCCAGAGCACCGCAGAGCCAAAGGATGCTCACCCTGTAGATATCAAATCCAATTTATAGTGAGAAATAAAGGTATGAGATGAGGACCAAGTAGCCACAGAACAAATGTCATCCAAGGATACCCTAGACCAAAATGTCATAGAAGTAGCCATGGACCTTGTGGAATGAGCTCTAACCTGACCCGGAGGAGACAAGCCTTTGTCCTTGCAAATCTGAAGGATGCAGAGAGAAATCCATCAAGCAATGGTCACGTTGGAAATGGGTTTTCCCACAAAAGGTTTAGAGAAGGACACAAACAACTGGTTAGATTTGCGAAAGAGTTTGGTTCTGTGTAAATAGAAACGTAGTTGTCTATGAACATCTAACAAATGCAACTTGTATTCACCCTTATTTTTGAAATTTGGAAAGAAAACAGGTAAATTTATAGTCTGATTGATATGGATCTCAGAAGCCACTTTTGGAAGAAAGGAGGGATTGGTACGAAGAGAAACCCTGTCCTTATGGAAAACCATGTATGGAATCTTGACAAATAACTTCTGAAGTTCTGAGATTCTCCTAGCTGAGGTGATGGCCACTAGGAAGTCTGTCTTCCTAAATAGAAATTTAAGATCTGCTGTTGCCGCCGGTTCAAAAGGGGGGGCAACCAGAACTTGCAATACCATAGCAAAGTCCCATGGGGGAGTAGGATCTTTGACCAGAGGACGTAAGAGAAATGTACTTTTGATAAAAGCTTTGCACAACCTGGAAGAAGCCAAAGAAGCCATGTTCTCACCAATTTGGAAATTAGAAATGGCAGCCAGCTGAACTTTCACTGTAGATGAGCTAGCCCCTTGTTGAAAACTGTCTGCCAAAAACTCAAGGATAGCCAGAACTGGAGCCGTGAAAGGGTCTAAATCCCTTTGAGAAGCCCAAATGGAAAAGCACTTCCATTTGCTATGGTAAATCTTCCTGGTGGACAGTTTATGGGCTGCCACAGAATAGTCTTGACCAAAGAAGACAAACCAGGAGTCCTAGCAATTAAGGGAACTGGAGCAGCCAAACCGTGAGCTTCAGACTGTCCAGGTTTGGATGAGGGAACCTCAAGGGGTGAGAGATGAGATCCGAATGGGGATCCAAGATCTAAGGAGGAACTAGAAGATGATACCAGAGAAAGGGAAACCATACCTGGCGAGGCCAAAACGGGGCAATGAGGATCACTTTGCTCATCAGTCGACGTGCCTTCTGGAGGGACTTTGGGATAAGAGGTAAAGGAAAGTAAACATAAAGAAGACTGGGAGGCCAAGCATGGACTAAAGTGTCTCTGGGGGATTACCCCGGTGGGGGGCTCAGAGCGAAGAACTCGCTGCACTTCGTGTTGGAAGGAGATGGGAAGAGATTGCAGCAAGGCCCTGACCTTGAGTAGCATCTTACCCTCACCAAGAATGATGCCACAATATGAAGACAAGATGATAAATTTCAACAATTGGCTTAAGTACTGGTGTCATTCAAAGGGGATCCAATGCCTGTCAGCTTGGGATGATATGCTCGACAAGCCACGATGCTTCGCTAGGGACGGCTTGCACCTGTCACCCCTGGGCTTTCGGATATTGGCAAAGGCTCTTGCTACCCCCATAGTGCCTTTTTTAGGCAAGGCTCAAAAGACAAACCCACCTCCATAGGTATCACAAGGGATAAGAAACTAAGAGTAATGCTACTTAACGCCAGAAGTTTAAACCTCAAGATGCACGCACTCGAAACTCTCCTTAGCATGCAGAACATCGATATCTGTGCAGTAACATAAACCTGGTTCAGGGCTCCCGAGAGCACCCCAGCACTACCAGGTTATACCTCATACCATGCTTTTCGGCCCCAAAACTTGGACCGAACCACAAAAGGAGGGGGGTATCGATATTCATCAAAGATACCCACACCTCCAGGTTGGTGGCAAAGCACGAAGCATCAGAGACTATCCATGTGCAACTAACAGTGGGTAAAACTGCCTTCCAGTTTATAGCCTGCTATAGACCACCCTCCCAAACCCAGGAACCCCACTCGGCCTTCCTGAGAACACTGGAAAATATGAAGGTCTCTCCAAACACCATTATATTGGGCGACTTCAACTACCCAAACATAGACTGGGAGCATTACTCTAGCTCCAACACCCTAGCCCAAAGGTTCCTAGAATTTATAAACTCAAATGCTACGGAACAACTTGTTACCACTCCCACAAGAGGGGAAAACATACTGGACCTGATCATCACCAACATGGGGACTCTATGCTCCAGACCAGAAGTGTATCCCTCACTGGTAAGATCAGACCATAAACTAATCTCACTGGATATTCACATCCCGACCCCACCCCCTGCCCAGAAAACCACAGTGAAAAACTTCTCTAAAGCAAATTTCACACTCCTCAAAACTGAGGTGGAATCCTTCAAAGTCCCCGTGCCTGTGGAAAATACGGCCCAGACCGCAGAATCCTTTATAAACGCATTCTATGAACACCTTCAGAAATGCATGGATCATGCGATCCCAAATAAAACCAAGACCCAATCCTCCAAAGGCAGACGTCCTGTCTGGTGGACCCCAGCCATAAACAAACTATACAATAGAAGGAGGAAGCTACTAAATGATAGAGCAAAATCCCAAAAAGGGAAGGCATCACTGATCAGTATTAGCAAAAAACTACGGGCAAACATAAAATTGTCTAAGGCCAGCTTCGAGAGAAAAATTGCACAGGACACTAAAGATAATCACAAGGTTTTCTTTAGTTATGTTAGGAACCTGGGTGGTAATTCCCAGATATGCTCAGAATTAGTCCAAAATGACAAAAATACACGAACCCACAGACATTGCCAACATCCTAGCTGACAGGTTCAGCGCAAACCCCCTCCCACCAAAAGGGCAAATATCTATCCCAGCAGAGTGCTGCCCCTGACATCTCAGATGCTCAGGTAAGAGCCGCCCTCTCCAAAGCAAAAACACAGCATCAATGGGACCAGATGGTGTCCCGGGCTGCGTCCTACATGAACTCCAAGAAGAGCTAAACCCAAACATAAAACTACTGTTCAATCTCAGCCTTACTACAGGATATATGCCCAAAGAGTGGCGTACAGCAACAGTGGTCCCTCTCCATAAAGGTGGTGCCTCAACGGATCCTGGAAACTATCGCCCCATAAGCCTGACTAGCTTGGTCTGCAAAGCTATGGAAAGGATCATCATGGACCTCATAAATAAAGATATTGGGGACTTACAAACACTGGATCCTACCCAGTTTGGCTTTGTTAAGGGCAGATCCTGCCTCTTAAACCTGGTTGATTTCTTTGAAGCAGTCACCAAGGCCATTGACGAGGGGAAGGTGGTCCACACAGCCTACCTGGACCTCGCAAAAGCCTTCGATACAATACCCCACTTGGGCATTATAGATAAGCTCACCAGCTTAAATATAAACCCCTATGTCACTAGATGGATTGCAAACTGGCTCAAGGACAGAACCCACATGGTTAGAATTGCTGGAGCCATGTCAGACTCCAAACCAGTTACAAGTGGTGTCCCACAAGGCTCAGTCCTGGGACCTCTCTTGTTCGGTAGATATTTCTCGGAGGTACAGGCCAACACGGAAGGACTGTGGCTGACCAAGTTCGCAGATGACTGCAAACTGGGCGCCATAATCGACTCTCCAGTCGACACAAGCATCCTCCAAAAGGGCCTCATAGAAACAGACAACTGGTGCCAGAGCCATGGCCTCAAGCTAAATGCCAAAAAGTGTATAGTCATCCCCTTTGGCAAAAACAAAGTGCCCACAAATTACCACATAGGTGGTAATCCATTAAGTACAGAAGAAGTAATTAGGGACCTGGGGACCCAAGTTGATAGCAATCTCTCATTTGACAACCACGTGGCCAAAGTGGTTAGAAAAACATTTTATATAGCCCACCTAATCATGAAGGGATTCACATCTAGATCAAGGGACGTCATCGTGCCTCTTTACTCATCCCTCATCAGGCCCATAATTGAGTACAATGCCCCTTTTGGGATGTACCTTACCAGACACCTACAGCAACTGGAAATACCCCAAAAGTACCTCACCAAGAGGATCAAAGGGCTCAAACAGATGCCATATGCTGCCCGGTTAAAGAAACTCCAGCTCTACTCAGTGGCATACCGCCTGTTCAGAGGCGATCTGTGCCTGACGTATAAAGCCATGTCCAACCCGGAATTAATGGACATGCTGCACCTCAGAAAATCCAAATCCCATCGAGCTACGCGCTCGAGAGACTTGAACCTCAGCTCTGAAATAAATAGGACATGCTGGAGGGACAGATTCATAACCCAGAGGCTCCCTTCACTCTGGAATAAAATCCCAGTCCAGGTTAGGCAGAGTCCCTCATTGACTCTCTTCAAGAGGAATCTTGATGAGTGGATGGGAGATCGTAGGTTTACCCCGGGTATCACTTCTGTGTCACTGTTAGACAGAGGCACAGTATACTAACCTCGAAAAAGGGCATAGCAAAATAAATTTAAAATGGGTGGCGAAAGCCAAACACATTCTGGCTAGGCTTATAAATGCCCTAGGGCAGATAGCCTAGTATGAACCTATGAACCTATAAGGCCGACCCACACTAGAAAGATCTGCTCTGCTACTGAAGGATTCAGAGACCACTCGTAAGGCATCTGAATAGTCCAGCTTAGTTTGTACGCCAGTATGTTGGACCATCCCAGAATGTGCTTTGCTACCAGAAAACGACTGATGGAGTTTGCCCATTTCCAAACTCTAATGGCCTCACACCAGAGGGGGTAGGATCTGGTCCCTCCCTGTTTGTTGATGTACCAGACCACCAACATGTTGTCTGACTGAACTGCAATAGTTCCTAGAGGGAGAAAAGCATGAAGGACCTGCAACACTAAAAGGACTGCCTTCAGCTCTAGAACATTGATATGCAAACTGGTCTTGATCGAGGACCACATGCCTTGAACGGTCCTTCCCGAGCAATGACCCCCCCCCACCCCCACCCCAGCAGGGAGGCGTCCATGGTCACTGTGGCTTGGGCAGGAGCTATGACAAAAGGTCGCACCTGTAGTATTTCCGAAGAATGCATCCACCAGAGGAGGGACTACCTGCAGACTTTGCTTATGTGCATCAGATGTGTCAATGGAAGATCCAACATAGACCATTGCACCACTAGAGTCCACTGTAGTACTCGCATATGCAAATGAGCACACGGGAGAAGCATGATAATTGCTGCCATAGAACCTAGGGCCAATAAAACTGACTCTGCTGAAGGAATATGCGACTGATAGATGAAGGCGACATGCATCTGTAAGCTTCAAATTTTCTCCAAGGTCAGGAAGACTTTTGTCTGCACAGTGTCTATCCATGCTCCTATGTATTCTATAACCTGGACAGGGTTTAGGAGAAATTTGGCTGTGTTGACTGTAATTCCTAGATGGTGTGCAAGACGTAGGAAATAGTCTCTGATCTGACAACGTAGATGCTTAGTGGGAGCAGCAAGGAGCCAATCATCCAGGTAAGGGTAGGTCTGGATTCCCTGAAGCCTCAGGTGAGCCGCTATCACTGCCATTACCTTGGAGAACATCCTGGGGACTGTGGTGAGACCAAAGGGTAGGGCTCAAAACTGGTAAAGATTGGTCCCTAGCCGGAAGCGGAGGAACCTCCTGGAGCTTCTGTGCATCTTTATGTGATAGTAAGCATCCTGAAGGTCTATCAAGCACATCCAGTCGCTCTCTTGCAGGTAAGGCAGGATGGACTGTAACATGAACATCCAGAACTTCTCTTTGGCAACGGACAGGCTCAGGGTTGACAGGTCCAGAATGGGCCTCAAGTCCCCCGTCTTTTTTGGGACCAAAAAGAACCTGGAATAGATGCCCAATCTGTACTGATCTTGGGGGACGGGTTTGATGGCTTGCTTCTTTAGCAGCTTGATAACTTCTAGTGCCACTGCCTTCCACTGCACGGGTGGTATGTCTGGGAGATGTTTGGGTGGAGTGAATTGAATAACCTCTGGATATTATCTGAAGCACCCAATGGTCTGATGACATGGACTCCCATGCCGTCAGGTGCAATGACAGGTGACCCCCAACTGCCACCAGAGCAGAGCAGCCGGGCAACCCCTCAGGGCTGCTGCATGGGCCTGTCCAAGAAAGGTTCTCAAGACCCAAAATTCCTTGGACCCCCCCCTCTGCCACTGGGCCGGCATCTGTCTGGTCCCCCTCTGCCTCTAGGGGAAGAAGAGCCCTGAGTGTCCCAGAAATACTGAGACTTCCGGAACCACATCTTCTTTTGCCTTCGCTGATTCCAAAAAAAGGATCTTTGAGGGTTTGAGACGCAGATCCCAATGGCAGACAGTGTCTTCCTGTCCTTCTCACTCTGGACCAAAGTGTCACAGACAGTCTTTCCAAATAGGGAAGCACCATAAGGGGCATTCACAAAAGACACTTTAAAGGGTTTCATGAACTGACACAATCGAAGTCAGGTGTGACGCCTCATGGCAACGCCAGACCCAGCCGCCCTAGCCGCTCCATCGGTAGCGTGCGAGAGGAGGTGCATGGATGTATTAGAGACCACTTTCAAGGTGGCCATCCTCACGGAGAACATATGCCTGTCCTCCTGCGACATGGACTGTAGGGGTGACTCAGCTAGTTCCTTGACCAGGTCATGATATAGTCGTGTCACATGGGCCAGATAGTTCAGTGCTCTTATAGAAAAGGTTGCTGACACATACACCCACTTCCCTAGGCAATCCATTGTCCTGGTCTCTCGGTCAAGGGAATGGACCATGGAACTCTCTTGAGATAGTTCCTTCTTGGTGGCTGCTGCTACTACAATATTGTCTACTGGGGACCCTTTATTCCAGGCAGGTCTGTCCACAGGGGGGCTTAAAATTTTATCAGGGTGCTTTGGAATTGGCACCACAGTGTCTAGTTCCTTCCAAGCACACAAGGTGACCAAGTCCACTAAGGGATCCACGGGGGGGGGGGACACCCAGGAAGTAGACGGGCCCGTGCCAAATGCGTCCAGGAACACCGTCTCATCCAAGGAAGGTTTTGGGCTGGACCAACCTCCGCACTGGCACAATAGTTTTATGATGTCTCCAAAGGAGACATCCTCGGGAGGTGATCTGGGGGAACCTTCCCCTTCCTCCAAATCGGTGTCCTCAGTGAGAGACTTTAAAGAGGAGTCCAAGTGCTTCCTCTTGCATGTATGCTTGCGAGAAACCTCTCTAGTGGGGCTCTCAGTAGTGGGCTTGCAAACCACCTGATGTTCCTCAAGGGGAACCGTCTGGGGCTCCGCGAGCACGGGCTGTCCCTGCGATAAAAATGATGGGAGTCACACCCAAAACAGAGGGAGTCAGGGCAGAATCCAAAGAGATAGTCAGGAGTCTCGATCCACTGGAGAGAACCCTTTCCACCATGTCGAATGCCGAGGGTGAGCGAGCTTCCTGGGATGTCAGTAAGGGAGCTGCTCTCCCCAGATCTGATGAGGGGATCGCAGCCGAGCCCGAAGGAGAAGGAGTGCTGAGGAGATGGCTGTGACCCGACAAGATCAGCGCCGATGGGAAAAATTCCATCGCCTCGGATCCGATGCCCAGGCTACAGCTCCTAGTGCCGCTTGGATCCGAGATAGTCAGGTCTGACACACTCCAGTTAACTGCCGATGTCGAGGTAACAGGTACCATTGGCACCAGCCCCCTGACTCCGAACCCTCTCGGATCCAGATACTCCAAAACCAGAGGTCAAATCGGAGAAGGAGAAATAGGTGTAAAGAAGGGAAGAAAGCTCCACCATCCAGAGGGAGAGGGGGCTGGCAAGACTCCCATCTGGATTTGTGTATGAATAAATCTCTGCATCATTTTATCCATGTCAGCTTCAGATAAATTGCAGGTGGACCAAGATGATGCTACATCCCCCAACCTGCCAGGTCAGTGTGCCAAAGCCCTAGAAGATGACCTAGGCTGCTCTGGCTCTGGCAAAAACCTGGGCAATCAGAGCCAAGGGGAGTCAGGTCAATGTATAGCCTGTATTTATAGAAGAGGCTCGGCCAGAGCTGAACAGTCAAGGGACCTCTTCCTCCTATCTGCTTTGTGCTCTCTCTCTTTCTCTCTGCCCTTACAATGCTCTCCTTCCACAGGCCTAGAGGCAGGAGGGTGAGTCCCAGCCTGGGAGGCAGAGGTGGAGAGGGAGGGCGCTGAAGAAGTGGTCACAGCCATGACCAAAGAGGTAGTGGAGGCAGCCACCTCCATTGCAGGAAGGAGACCCTTCATTACCAGTTTTGCTCTATGATCTTTTAGGGCTCGCAGATTAAAACCCGCGCAAATGCTATAGCCCGAAGAAAGATGGGCTACGCCAAGGCAAACAACACATAGAGTGTGGCCGTCAGCAGGTGACAATTTATGGCCACACTCTGTGCACTTCCTAAATACTTGTTTAGGCTGATCAGCCATCCTAAAAAAAGAGAGACACAAGGCCTCACACCAACCCATCACATGCTCAAGATACACACACACACACAGAGCTGAGGGGAGGGGGACTCTAACTAACTAGCAATTAACTTTTTTAATGTAACGCACCAGCCAGGGGGAGGAAAAGGGAGAAAAACCTACACTACTAACACACATACACACAAAACTATTGAATTTAACTTGAAGCTTCAAATAATGACTCAACACCTGGAGCTCAGAGACCACGATGCAAGCGATAGCCATGGCAAATGAGATCTGGGGGAAGGAAGGTGGTGGTGGCAAATTATGAGTAGGGGAAGGAGCTTAGAGCTTGGAGCAGATGCTTGTGAAGTTGCCGGCTCAAATCCGATCCGGATCCGTATTCCCACAAGTTGAAGATCAAATGAAGTAAACTACTTCAGATCAATTATTAAAAGTTTTTATTTATGAGTCCTCTGTGCATTTTGTTTTGTTTATAATTGTTTCAAGAACTGCTAAAAACTCAAGTTCCAAACTGGCAAGCTGCTGTAGTTGTCATAATTTTCAAGGGAGAGTGATACTTCCAGTCCTCAGATTAAGGTCTGATTAGTTTGATATCTAGTTTTGGTAAGGTTTTTAAAAAAAATCCTACTGAGACTCCTTTGAGACAACTTCATAGCAAAACTGGATATAAGCCAACAAGGCTTTATTACAAGTTGATCATGTCTAACTAATTAACTGCAGTCCTATTCCACTGTTAGAGATTCTTTTGGTATGGGTTTAAATGGGGATGCTGTCTACTGGGACCTTTCAAAAGCATTTGATAGTGTTCCATATCTGGTAACCAAGGTGTTACCATGTCATATCAATACCAATATAAATAACTAGTTAAGTTACCTGTAGCTAATTCATACTTTTTGAGTAAGAAATGGGGAGTCTCCATCAAAATCAAAAGCTGTGGGGAGTGTTCCTACAGGGCTCCATATTGCAATTGTTTCTTTTTAACATATATGTCTATGCCTGTATATTCAATGGCTCTCAACAATAAATTTGCAGATTATTTAAATGGTGCTCTCTTGGTCATTTTACAAGTGCAGTTAGATCAACTGACATTATGAGAAAGGCTCATGTCATCCCATCCAGTGTCTATAAGGATGCCACCATTTAGTTTGGAAAAATAAGCAAGAACCAACTGTAAGCACTAAACAAATTATAAATGTAGTAGACAAATATAAGTATTTAGGAATAACTCTTAGCATGGGTTTATCTTCTGATTCACACATTCAAGGTACCCGTTAAAAAAACATTCTGATCCTCAAGCAAATACTGGTTAATGTTGCATCCAGAGTTTCTGAAGTACCGATACCACTGTATACTGCCTATACATATTGATTCAGTGCCAGTTTTTGTATGAATACTAAAACAAAGAAGTGTCAGTGGTCATCAGGTAGCACACTCACTTTTGGTGCTAGAAGATCAGAAGGCTATATGTTCTATTCCCATGTCATGCAATTGGACTCATTTTTCATTACTGCCAGTGCAGTGCAGCATTTGAGAGGATTCTGCACACCTGAGTATGCCATCGTTGATGCAAGACATTAAACCAAAGTCTCATCTGCCTGAGTTAGTGGTAGCTCATGTGGATGTAAAAGATTCAACTGCACTTATCAAAAAGAATTGGGACTTTTTATTTACATACATCATTCAATTTGATATATATTTTGAACTTTATACAGCACAAAATACAACAAAATACCTTTCAAGCTCAAAACAATAACTAAATATAAATATATATTCTTTAAACATATTATAACATTCCAAATTTCACCCCACCCATTGCTCCACATTTTGTTAATCTCCTCATAACAATTTTACACTCCCATATTTTATTACACAGCAATTCCTAATAGCTACTATTCCAAATTATTGATAAATACTTGAGGTCGTATCTATCAGAATTTTTTCTTCTTCTAACTTTCTATCATTATGCCCCATAACATGTCATATTCAAATCTATATTTTGAAAACATTTGACTTGATATTCATCTTTATACCTTTTCCACATTTGTTAACCTTATCACATTCCAGTAATGTATGACAAATTCCTCTACCTTGCATATTTTACATATCAGCTTATATTTATTTTGCCCCTTGACCCTTAACTTTTACATTAATTGCCAGATCTCTAAATCTAACACGTCTATTCTTTAAACCCCTTTTAATACTCACTGTTTTTGTACCCAGAGCTTCACATAGTAATATTTATTTGCCCCCTTTACTATAATTTACCATTTTTTCACCATAATCTTTAACTACTTTATTCTCACATACCCTTATTCTTCTTCCTATGCTGTCTGCCATCTAAGATTTTTTTTTCAAATTTCTTGTTGTTATTGTTGTTGTTCATGGATACTGATGCCTGTTTTTCTCTGGTCTGTTATGGAAACAAGTTGTAATTCTCTTCTTTCAATTTCTAAATTGAGAGATAAATATAATATTTGCAAGTGAGGGAGTGCTGATGTGGAATTGTAATTTGTGAAGAGGTTTTGTCAGAATTTAGATAATTGTACTGAGATATAAGGTTACAGGGACATTTTAAATTATAAGGGCCTACTGCTGAAATGTTATATCTGTTCTGCCAATGGTCATCTTGCAAAGGACTGTATAAATCGTCAACGAACTTTGAGTGCTGAAAGAGGTCATCAAAGATGGTAATGCAAAATGCCATAAAGATGGCCACTTCAGCTGTATTACTCTGTATGAGTTGTACCAGCTGAAGTGTCTTTATGGGGAACCTCTGGCCTCTGTAGATCCTACCTCTGGAGTATACCCAATATTACTCATTTATTCTGATGTCGACTAAGACACTACTTCAAAAGATGCTTCTGAACTTTCTACTTGTTAGGATAATGTGGATATTTCTAATAACAGTGGTTATTCAATTGAAACAGATAGCCATACTTTTGGATCCCAAGAAATGTTTCTATAGGACAGATGGATCAGAGAAAATGCTAAAGAACTGAACAAGAAACATCAGTCTTCATCTGCTGGCTACTACTTTCAACGGCACAAAGTGACAATCTATTATATTTTGAGTCAAGCAGTTTACTCATGATGAAGGTTGCTTCCAGGACACTGTTTCTTTCTTTCTTTTCCTACATTTAGGTATAACTAAACTGGAAACACCTTTTATGGAGAATTTTAGTATCACTAGTTTGGGTAGGAATATGGGTCTGATGTGAATTTTTAATCCCTCCCCTAACACCGGGTAGCCCTGACTGACGGCCCACTACTTGCACTCAATTGGCCCACTCAGTCCATGCAGGCAGCAGCGAGGCATCTCTTGGACAGATAATAGTCCTATGGTCCATTTTTACCTGCCAATGAAGCTACAGTTGTCCTTCCATTCCAACTGAGACAACAACTGGCTGCTAAGGAACAGGACTGCTAGCCAGTCCCTCAGACTGACTTACCCATGGGCTGCCTGTGAGCTAGCAATGGCTGCCTGGACAGGAGAAGTGGTAAGCATATTTTCATATAAACCTCCTGCTCCCTGACTAAACTGAAAAGTATCTGCCCAATACAGTCTGAGTCTGACCACGGCAGGTGGATCAAACACCCAGACACTGGTAGGTGCCACCAATTGTATAGGCTTAGCAGTCTTCCTCTCTTCATGATAAGTGAGTTGATGTCAGCCACTCAAACTCATCCTTCCCCCACCCGGTCCTTCAGATGCTCATGCCACTGATATAACAAGGGTCATCTGGTTCTTCAACCCTCTATTCAGGAGGCTGGGTTCTGGTGTTCTGTTTTGGGTTCATAACTCTCTCACTGTTTTAGACTGAGGAGTACATGAAGTTGGAGGATCTATGTTTACTCATCTAACAGTATGTTCCTCAAACAGCTATTTATCGATAACATAGCATCGAATGTCCATTTTACCAAACAGGCATAGTATCATAAATAATGTCATCAAACAATGCTAGTTGCCCCACAGAAAGAAAATAGCATGTGGTACATATTTGTGGGTCTATGTTTACCCATCAATTGGTAACATCATCAAATGGCATATGTCATCGAACATGCTGTTCATCAAGCCATTCTGACTAAGAATATTATTGTAGGGATAAGGAAATTTGCACTTTCACCACTGTAGTGTGATCTTTGAGTTGGTATATATGATTAGCAGGGCTGGGGGGGGGGTGCAGCCCCACCCCACATGAGGAGGGTTCAGTGAACAGCATTTACCATGTAATGCCGTTCAACAATGTTACCATTCAATGGGTAAACACAGACCTATTTGATTAAAGTATTTAATTGTATACTTGACATATCATGGTAACTGTATATTAATAATATTGCTACGTTTAATGTGACGTATACATGTACTATGTGCTGATTTCTTTCTGTGGACCAGCTATGATTGTTCAATGACATTATTTACGATGATAAGCCTGTTCATTAAAATGCACGTTCAATGCTACGTTGTTGATAAACAGCTGTTTGAGGAATGTACTGTTCAATGAGTAAACACAGACCCAAAGTTGGATGACTTATTTAATTTGTTCAATGAGTGGAACTGTTTATAGACATTACAAAATAATTATCACTTACCTTTCTGTTAACTTTTATATTCAATGTGACATTCTCAAATGCACTACATAATTGTTTTCTAACACTGACTGCACTGTTTGATTAGAGTACTTCAACTCTGATTTCTGAAAATCTACTATATCTGATAATAAATTGTTGCCTGACATCATTCAATTGAATCAATACTCTTTACATTGTCTCTCCAGGTCTAATGCTCTTTAGAGGGCCCTTAAGACTATAATTAAATTTATATGTGTCTCTTTTAACCCTATTTTGCAATTATGTCAAAAAATTCCAAATGGACCTTCTAATGATGTCATATTATTACTGCAGTTGAATGCACCTGCCCTTAAACTACCCATAATATTTCTAAGTTGGATACCAATTTACTTTTTGTTGATACATATAGATGTTATTTTGAACAGCTATAGAAAGGTCATGTCCATACATACCTGTTTATTTTTCTTGCCTGGCATGGTGGGATATTTTCAAGGCTAGTCTGTATGCTAAACAGCTGAAATCTACAGGTATACACAGAGATGAACATCAGTTTATATTCAGCTATACATACTGCTTTATAGGTTCATAGGATGATACTAGGCTATTGGCCTGGAGGCCCCTTTAAGCCTAGCCAAGAATTTTTGCCCATGTTCCCACAAAATCAGCACCTGTTTCCCCTGTCCAGCAGGAACACAGGTGGGATCCCAGGAGTGTATTTTCTGTTTCCCATCCAGTCATCTAGGTTCCTCTTAAAGAGGGCTAGACAGGTACTCTGCCTGACATGGAGATTGAGTCTATTCCACAGATGGGGGAGTCGTTGGGACACAAATCTGTCATGTCAACAAGTTTTATTATGTCACAGACCAGGTTGAGGCATTGCATGTGGGTTGCATGAGTGGAGTCTGACTTATGCAGCAACTCCATCAAGGCTGGGTCTGAGATGGCTTGTATGCCAGACACATGTAACCTTTGAGGAGTCTGTACAAGACTAAGTAGAGAGACATGGCTTTTAGCCTATCTATATAGGATATGTGTTTGAGACCCTTGATTTTCCTGATCAGGAACTTCTGTGGTCTCTCGAGCTGCTGCATGTGCTTGGCAAGGTAGATGCCAAAGGGGGCATTGTTCGCGATAATGGGTCTGATAAGGGAGGAGTAAAGGCATTTTATGACCTCCTTGTTCCTGGATGAAATGTCCTTACTTATGAAGTAGGCCATGTAGAAAGCCTTCCTTACAATGAAGACAATGTGGTGGTCAAAAGTCAGGTTGCTATCAATGTGGGTGCCAAAGTCCATCACGACTGATTGCATGCTTAGTACCTTGTTATTAATGTAATAATTAGTGGGACACCATTTTCCCCAAAGAGGATAATGATGCATTTTTTGGCATTCAAGTTTGAAGCCATGCTTCTGGCACCAGTCATTAGTTTGGGTAAGGCCCTCTTGGAGGATGTCCACATCACTAAGGGAATTTAAGACAGTGCCCAGCTTGCAGTCATCTGCAAACTTGGTCAGCCACAGACCACTGGTTTTGGCTTGCACCTCATAAAAGTATATCCCAAACAGTAGCGGCCCCAAGACTGATCCTTGGGGTGCACCACTCATTATAGGTCTACTACTAGAGGTGACTTTAGAAAGTGATATTTTTTCTGTTTCTCAAAAAAGGAATATGTTTTATTTGTTCTTCATAAGAAAAGAACATGCAATTGTATAAAAGGCAACAATGGAAGTACAAATGAATTATTTTATACACCTCTTTTAAATCAAAATAAACAGAGGAATCAATTTTTCATACTACAGAAGGTACTACTGTTTCTGCATTAAATAATATCCAGAGATATCTTGCTTTCTTAATGAAAGAGATTTTGGGACCCTGAACTGGCTACCCTTTCTTTTACTGCAACTATCTATGTTCTAATTGTAACCCTTACAGAACACAAAGGCATGCTGGTGATTGCTAATGTTCATACTTCACCTGGTCTGGACGATTATTGATTTTTTTCATTTGCAGTTGTCTTGCACTCAACTTCATGTACTTACTTACTTTTTTTTAATTCCTGTGTCAGTCCATATAAATTTGGAGATCTTCCCTAAGCAAAATAAGAATAGAGATTATAGATGATCACTTGTACTGTTCAGCACAGACTGCTGTCGTTTTCTTCTCTCTTTTCATTCTGGAAGTTCAATACTTGAGTGCTAAATGTCATCTACAAATTTCTGGGGTGTGTCCATACATATGTTAGTGAAACTGATAGGCTAAACAAATGAATGGTATTATATGTATTTTTAAATGAGGTTTACAATTCTATTATGCACAAAGCTTTATTTTCAGAGCTTTGTGACTTCAATTTGACTAGTTACTTGACATCTTGGTTGCATGAGGTCTATTCTTCTTCATATGTTTGTCTTATATGTAATGTTTCTACGGGTGCAAAATAGCATATCTCAGAGTGTAAACAAGGATGTCTGTTTAATTCACCTATGTTTGCCATCTATATAAAACTGGTGATAAGTAACTGGTTATTTTCTTATCCAGAGTATTTTTTGCACCGTTTTGTTCATTTCTATGCTGATATGATTCTTGTTTCAACACAGTCCTCCCTAATGTCTCCAAAGATTCATGCTGTGCATGCAGCTTTGGGATTTGTTTTATCTATCAATGATTTGGTTTTATACATTAAAATTCATAAAAGTATAACAAATGGAGCCCCCCCCCCCCAGATCTTTACTTTGTGTTTATATATTCATGGATCCTATTACTTTCTTTGGTATTGTTTTTTTTTGGGGGGGGGGGACAAGATCTCTTTGCTCAGTGAAAATCATGTTTTATCACAATGAAGTCTATCAATGAAAAGTGATCTTCTTTTCATATGCTTCCATATGTCTTTTAGTAAGAAAGCCTTTTTACTATTAGCTACATATAATAAGATTGTGTACCTCGTTGAAAACTCCTTGGAGAGAGGGTTATTAGAATTATACTTTAGAGGTCTTTGGTGATTGAAGGTGAATGTGATTAAAAGGGATACATTATATCAGAAGGAAAAATATGGTGAGGGTTACACTTGAAACTTCTGACTTTAGTCTTTCTTTTATATGGATATATTTCCTCTTGAGTTCTCTCCGATTACCCAATTTGTAATGGATTATTGCAAAATACTTAAGAGTATTTTGATAAATGAAGGTATTCTAAATAATGGAAATGTAGTTACAGAATGGGAGGTTTTTTTTAATTGTGTAGTACATTTTTAAAATGGAGACTTGCACATGATGGCATTATATTCATACAAAAAAATGCACCTTTTTATTTTGTCTCAATTTTACCTCCTGCTAGAGTTGTGGCAGTTTACAGTTATTTATTATACTGTTATTTTACATCTCTGATTGTTGTTATATAGGCAATCAAATTTGGCATTTGACTCATGGGTGGTTTCTGTCAAAGATACTATGAAAAATAAGCAGCAATCATACTGATGTTGTCCTCATGCTGCCAAGTCTTTGGTGGAAGAAACATTCCTTTGTTTGACAGTGTTCAAAACACATTGTTGTTTGCCCAATTTACATCAACTGAATGCATAAGTCATCATTATACCTCCTGTCAAACTTTACAGTCTCAGGTTGACTCACGTCTTTTTTTTTTCCTGTATAATATGGCACATATGGCAAGAGCATTTTTATTCTCTTTTGTATAATAAGATTTGGTAATTTCCACATATTTCTAATTTTAAACAAAATCTGCAAACATATGTTGTTATTGGTTGTCTACTGTTATAATTATGTTCTGTACTGAATAAAAAAATCTTCTTCTCACAAGTGCCATGTGATCACTAACATATACCTAAACTGTTACTTACTTATGTAAATGAACACTGTTTAATCTCAAATCAAAACCACAACATCCCAGGAATTTTGCTTCCAACGTATCATGCACTACATTGCCATTATGTGAATATGAATCCCAGACACTAGTATGCAAACAGAACCAATATTATTCTGATGCATCTGTCATCAAAGGCAAGTATTCTAATTGCTAAGTTATTTCATAACATTAATTATATAAAAAAAAGAAATTAAACTGCTGTTTTTCACTATGTAGAATTTTGGTATGAAGTGTTCAGGATAGTCATTTTAGAGATCCTTAAAATGCCTGCAAAATTCCATTCCTAAATGTCACTGGATATGTGTTGCACTAATTCAATGCTATATTTCATGCTTTAGTGGCCCAGAGATGGCGTGTTGAGAATCCCAAATCAAAATGTTAGATTTGAGCACAATTATGGACATTTGTTTAAAATAATGTTACAACATGAAACAAAAGAATATTTTATCAACTTTCACTTTAGCTGACTGATTGTATTGCAAGATTTTAACATTTTTAACTATGCAAATTTTTGGTATAACATTTTCAAGGTAGCCATTTTAGAAATTATGTACCATTACACAGTTCCATATGTAAAAGTAATTTCGTAGTCATTTTCTTAAACTGCACTTTAGAGCTGAGTTATAAAAATTCTGTGTCAAAGGTCAAGCAGGTGTGGTCCACAGATGGAATACTGAAATTTGTGCTCAAAATGTTAAGTTTCAACAGCACTGCATGCATTTGCTGCAAATAACGTTAACATTTTTCCACATTTTCTTGGCATTCATTTTAACTAAATGATTGTTGTGCAGGGCTACAACTTTTAAACTGTGTAAAATCCTGGTATGAAACTTATTAAACTCACTTTAGGGCCCTTCTATCAAATTGCTCTGCGCCATTATAAAATTCCCTTTGTAGACATAATTTTGCAGTTGTTTCCCGAAGTTCCATTTTAGATCTAAATTGCATAAATTTTGTGTTTTATTTCAGGTGTTCAGTTTTGGAAGAAATATGGGCATTATGGTGTGACATATCATGCATGTAGTATAGTGATTAAGGCTGAAGTCTATGTAGTGCATTTTTTCCTGGACTATTTTTTTATTCTCCATTTTTGAAAATATTTTCTACATTTTTTTTTGTCTTTTAAAGCAGAAATTGACTGCAGTACCATTTCTATTGCTGGTCAGTTAAGTGGTGGGATAAATGATGGTTGCCTGCCTGTGAGATTTTCAAAGATGTGAAGGAAAATGGATAAGCTGAATGTGAGGTCTAGGTGGCATCCATCACTTGTTTCTAATGTGTGAATCACATAGGATGCACAGGTAGCTAGCAATTTGACTGGTTAGTTTCTGGTCATCTTGTCTTCAATGATGACTTTTTCACCAAGCTGGGATAGCCAGTTGTTACTAAGTTAGTTAAAGCACTTTAAATGCTGTTTCTTAATGGTTATAACTGTGAAATGTATATATAAGTTAAGGGGTGTGAGGTAACACCCTACAAATTGTGGCACCAGCCATAAAAGTTGAATGTAATTTAACCTTTTACTAAAATATAAGCAGGTTATTTACTTTAAAGTAAATGCTGAGTTATGTATTGTCAGCCCTAAGCTTCTTTTTTTTAAGTTAAGAGGCTAACAGAAGGAAGAA